>NC_089040.1:28320000-28620000 GCF_034140825.1 Oryza sativa Japonica Group | reverse complement strand
AAGGTTGCAGATTTGCAGTGTCAGTATAAAAACACCATATAAATGCATACATGTCGCGCCCTCATAACTCATAAGGCTTAACAGATACACAAAATAGGAATCGCTAATTTACCTTTTTCTGTGTCAAAATTTCACCTCCTGACCCTTGGAGAAGCCATTCTCTATCATACATTAGGCCTAAAACAAAACACATAATAACTTATGAACTATGCATATAAGGTAACCAAAATAAGTTACAAATGAAAGAACAAGTCAAAGGTGCAGAATTTAGGCATACCACCAGTGGTTAGTGGCCAACTCTTTACACTAAATCCTTGGCATGATTTCACAGGATAAATAATTATGGATTTTAAGTGAATATCTGAAACAGCCTTTTGACTCGAATTATCTGCAACTTACAAAAATATATTAATGTTACTGGTACATGCATAAAAAAAGAAATACATCACTGGCTTCATATTATAAGGCAATTACCTATTAAGTTAAGACTGTTCAGATTCAACATGTACCCGTTGTTGAATTGTACTGGTAGGGATACAAAAGAGGACTGCAGGAACTTCAGGAATTTCTACGGGGGGAAAGGTGAGATTAGCGATAGCTGATAGCTACTTAAAGTTAAGTTTGCATGGAAATTTATATATGCCCTTAACAAATAAAATGGACTAATTTCGCACCTCTGCATCTTCAAATGTGGACATGTACCCAAATGATATCCTGACAGCACCAGTTGGCTTTCCATTTATTATGTCATTATCATCCCAGCAAACATGCCCAGCCTGATATGTATACAGTGCATTCGCTTTATTAAGACGTGAAACATCTGAAGGTATAATGGTATGCTTATTGTTGTGTTGTGTAGTACCTCAAAATTAGAAACTAAATCTGAATGGGACAGTCCAAGATACTTAGCACAAGCGCCAGGGTTACAGAAGCAGCCAGTCTGGAAAACAATAGAGGCAAAAAAATTAGACTGAGCAATTGAATACTCTGGAGTTGATTGGGCAGAAGTTATGATCAGTTTTCTTGTGTGGAAAGATATATGATTGAGATAAGATATACATTGATCTGTACAAGCTAATCGCCACAATGCATAATCCATCACCTGTCACAGGACTTGCACAGCACATGTAGCTGCTTGTTCATAAATCTACAAGTGCTGCTGTTGCATTAACTATGGATGGAACTCATAAAGAAATATTGTCATTCATAAAAACGTAATTGGATTCTCATATTTTAGAACCTTGATTTTCATAGCTCTAATTTATCATGTAATGCGTGGGTAAAATTTCACCACATGAAGATGCCCCAATAGAGATGTTAAAACAGAGACTTAGGAAAGGGGAAGGATGATTTTTTGTGCTCTTACACGCAAATGTATTCCAAACAAGGAAGCAAGCTTCTCCACCTCACGGTATCCAAACCAAGAGCCATCTTCTCTTTTCAAATTGAATGTGATTGTAGGGCCCATTTTCAGACCTTCCACCTAAAACATAATACATAGAAAAGAATAGATAAGTGCAGAGAGCTAGCAGAATTCAAGTGGGCACTTCAGAATATCTTATTCATAATGGCTTGTTCTTATATGGATGACAAATAATCCAAACCAATGGAAGAAAAGTAAATAAAGCAGCAGTAATTCTTAATAAGAAGATAGAAATATAATGAGATATAACTTAGTTATGGAACCTTGGAATACTGTTGTCCATATATTGTGCAAACATTTATCTCATTACTGTGCTTCAGGTCCAGCATTTTGTTTCTCACATAAGTAGCAAGGGATGTAGTATGCCTACAAAAGAACATCAGGGTGTAAACTATACATCATGGATAGGGTGCTAGGACCCAAACTGTCTTACGTACCGTTCAATTGCAGAGGTAGTGAGCATTTCAATGATCTTAAACCCATGTCGGAGAGAAGCTATGTTCAAGAACGAGATTGTTCCATCCTCTAGAACCTGTTCGATATTCTTTCTTTTTTGAACAAAGTCGATGTCAGCAATTGAAGCAGCTACGGTTCCTGGAATTTAATAACAATTCCGGAGGTAAGTTAAAAACCAGGATATAGAAAATAGATTACTCAAAACCAAGTATAACGAGCTGTGACCACAAACCTCCACTAAAATATGTCTTGTTCAACAGATTAGCAGCCTCTGCCATAAAATGGAAAATATAGAAAAGGTCATTAGAAAGGTTATCATTCCCTTGCAAAGAATAATGATGGCAACGATTTACAGATTGCTGTTGTTAGTTAATTTATCTTATCCTATCCAATGTAGCTTAGATTATAATATGTGTAAAAAGAAAAAAAAAACTATCATGCTAAGTTAAGTGATAATTGCTAGTTGCATACCATTTTTTACAATTAGAGCACCAAGGCCAGTTGGATAGCCAAATATCTGCAGGTTTGCCAAAGATATCGATATCAATTGGTGACTTCTGTAGGACCAAGCATTTCAAAACACAACAGGTGCATGTGGATTACCTTGTAGAAGGAACATACAACAAAATCAGCAGGATACACAGTTAAATTCGGTGGTTCAGTGGCACATCCTTTTGCAGCATCTATCAGAACCATCCATTTACCCCTATATTAATGCATTTAATAAGCATGCTAAAGACACTAGAGTCCAAGGAAAACAAGGCAATGATCCTGCAAGACAAATTCAATGCATCTTACTGCTGCTGCAATGGGATTTTTCCTTCCTTGATGAGCTTAACCAAGCTCAGACTGAACTTTTGTCCTGAAAAATTGCATTCTGACGGGAATGCAAATATATTCCAATTGTTCCCTACAGAAGAAATGAATGGGGAGTGAGCATAAATATTAAGCATCGCACTGGAATTAATCTTCCAAATGAGAGCAAACCAAAAGTTTTGCTATCAATATTTCTAGTTATCCATGTTCATTCCACATTGCATGGTCATACAATATGACCATGTCAAACCAATAAACCAAATAAACAAACTTCTTAAGGAAAAATCCAGGAATGATAAATGTGTTCCCAGTTAACTCCCTCATAAAGAATAAAAGAAAGCTAGAGAAAACTGAAAACATCATTAACAGATTGGAAATAAGACAATCAAATTCTCTGTGTAAATTCTACAATATTGATCAATAATTGAACCTGATCAAGAATATGTTATTCAGCAATTGTAAAGGACAAAAATAAAAATCATAAGGGACTGACCTGAAATATCTGAAAGACTTCCGTTCTGACAATTGTGTGAAAGCACATCTTTGCTTCTTCTTTGGTTTGTGCGTCTTGAAATCTTATACAAACTATAACTTCCATTGTCTTTTGCCAGATCAGCACCCTCCTCAACATCAACGGCCAACACAGTAGCTCCTTTACTCAGAGCATATCTAGAAATTTGCTAAGGGAAGACAAAATTTACAAGATACTATGTGCCAATGTGAATTTCATGATCCTACACATAGACTGACAGGAATAAATGGAATTTTGAGAAACTGCCCAGGAGAAATTCATTGCCTCATGTTTGAATGCAGAACACATTACCGAGCATACTGATGAAGGTATCAAGATATCAAGCTATGTACATAAACCAGCTGTATATCCCACTAGTTTTGCATGTATGTGCATAGTTCTGTATGCTTTGACTAGTCAGATAATAGAGTTATAATGATCTGAGAAACGTTTTGTGGTAGGATACTCTCTTATCCCAAGCACACTATTGTGATTCTCCATCGTGTACATGTAACAGCTTTCTCTACTCCATGGAAAACATTCACCAACAAGTTTCAGAGCTGCTGTTGCCCCAGAGGTAAATATGCACTTGTATTCTCTGGGAGATGCATTGAAGTATTTTAAAACCTGTGAAAAACAGGTCAACATCACTACAAAGAAATTAGCAGATGGCAAAACTTGTACCATGCGCATAACTGGATATAGTAAAGATGTAGCTGTGCAGGCACCCTGTTGTAGTACCTTGGAATCAAAACAATTCATGCAACTTCCTGGGGCACAAATCATTGTACGTAGTAGTAGATAAGAAAGTAGCAATAACTAGGGCGTAAAATGGAAAAAAAATGGATGCAGGATGACTCATCATGCAATGTGCCAATGCTGAGCATTGGCATAGACTGATAGAGCTTAAATACTATTGCCATGAGGCAGCCTAAATTCACTATTCTCCCGAAGTAACTGTTCTGGAAAACTAGCACACAATACCTGATGGCGTGCAGCAGTAACGAGGTCACTCGCAGCCATGCTTGAATCACTCTGACTATCTAATAAGCATGTCAAAGAACACATCCCCAAGAATCTGCAGTGCAATGTTCTACCAAGGTAACAACAATGAAGTGTCCAGAACACTGTCTCAAAGTCTAAGGATACGTGGGTTCCCATATACATTGGATGCAAGGTCTTTCAAGACATCCGCCATCTGCGCCTCTGAATACAGCGTCGCACCGGCATGGTCCAGGTAAGCCATCCCTGCTCCTCAAGATCAAGAAAGAAAGAAAATTAAAAATCTAGAAACCTGCTACAAATACAAGCACATTTGTTTTTTTATATATAATGGAAATCAACCCGGATTTGCTTCATAGAAGCTATAGCCAATTCTTATTACATAGTTTGCAGCTCACACTACTGCAGTTCCAAACATCAAAACAAGCACAATTGTTGAAGCTTATGTAGCAAAATTCGGTAGGATGCTAGATTCTTCACTCTCCGCAACAACAAACCTAATAGATTTATCGATACAACAGTGAGTTACAGCAAGAAACGCGGTCATCTGACCGAACGCCACAAGTTCCTATCCATCCTTTTGTTCTCACAAAACACTAATAGAATTCCATTTTTCCTCCCAGAATTTGGCAAAAAGGGAATCGACAAGGTCGAGATTAGGCGCACCTTCAAGCCGCTTGAACTCGGCGGCGCGCATCTCGTCGACGCCCTTGGGCGCGCCCGGGTAGCCATAGTCGCCACCGAACTGCCTCAAGAACTCCTCCTTGCTCACCTCCATCCCTCCCCCCCTCGACTGCAAGAATCTCCTCAGCTCAAACCGCGACCGGCAATCCAATCATCCCAGCTGAGCCCAATCCAAGAAGGGGAGGCGGGGAATCCAGCGGAGCGGGAGGGTCTCGGATTGTCCAGAATTGTGGGATTCCCCTCGATTGCGACTGATTGATTTGATTTGATTCTTCTCCTCCCCTCGTGCTGGGAGACGTGGAGTGGAGCTGGAGAAGTCAGCGCCGTGGATGTGGGATCGATGGGGATGGGTCTCGTGCTCTCGTCTCACCGAGGATTAAAAGAAATTGTGGCGCGCGTGTGGCTTCGACGACGGCGAGAGGTGAGCGGCGCGAGGTAGACGACGTAATGGCTCACGCACTCTTCGGTTCGGTTTGGTTTTCTTCGGTTCTTCGAGATTCTGGTTTTTTTTTTATTCACAGGAGAAAAATATAAGCCGGATTAATTTCTGTTGGAAAAAACAAAGAAAAACCACGCAGGCGTTGCTGCAGTGCAGAGGGAAGGGGATGGAAGTAAAAGATGGAAGTTGGGAACGGCCAAGGTGAAGTACGACAAGTCTACAACCTGAGTTTATCTAGTTTTTTTTTCCCTTGAGTACTCTCTCCTCCATTTCATAGGCTGTGTTTGCATCCCTATGTTCCCAGCCCATCTCCCTCGTTTTCCACACGCACGCTTTTCAAACTACTAAACGATACGTTTTTTGCAAAAAGTTTCTATACGAAAGTTGCTTAAAAAATCAAATTAATCTATTTTTTTAAAATAGCTAATCAAATTTGCTTAAAAAATCAAATTTGCTTAAAAAAATAGCTAATACTTAATTAATCACGCGCTCCCATCACTAGACTCCGAACACAGCGTGGAGTACTATACACTTTAATTTTTTTTCTTTAATTAAATTTTAGGCTTGACTAAAATTTAGGTCATCATCATCGATTGCTCATATTCTGTAATAAATCAAAACGGTTTACTAGAAAATAAAAATAATTTATTAAAAATTATTAAAAGTCAATACTTAAAAAGAAACTACGTTAAAAATATTTAACATCTTATTCGTTAAAAAAAGTTAAGTGTTTTATAGTATTAATTATAAACGAAGGGAGCACTTAAGAAAGAAAACTAAATAAACGAAAAAAAATGTTCAATTATTATTCCTTATAGTTTTTCGGTTTATTTCTGACCACCTACAGGACGCTTCCGTAGATTAATGACGTTGAAACTGTTTCTTAAACATGTAAAAGGACATGCAAACACGTATGCCACATGCGCCACCTACGGCGTGCTGCGTGCACGTCTCACACATATGCTTATCAAGTGCGTCAAAATTGATTTGCAAATTGCAACATTCAAGGACACGCACGCCCCATTTGTCCCGTTGGCAGTGACGTGATTTCGCAGCGTTCTATCGTAAATGCCAGAAAACTAGTAATTTAATTTTGATCTGATTAATGTCAACGAAAAAAAATGTGTCTTATGATAAAAATTTTCTTAGCATATGTTTGGTTTCGGGACTAAGTGGGATGGGATGAAACCATCCCTGATTTTGGAGTTGGGATGATTCCACTCACATGTTTGGTTTGTAGGATGGGATAATTCCAATTTTTTGTTTGGTTGAAAGGATGAGGAAGAGATGGGATGGACGCCGTTTGCCATCACCGTCAACGACCGTCGCCTGCGCCACCTGCATCCACGCGTGGAACAACCGGATCAAGCACAGCGGCAGCAGCAGGACGGCCACCACCGCCGGAGCACCCAACCCGCTGGCCCACCGTCGTCGCCGCGGCTGGATCGGGAGATCCCCTGCGCCGGATCCGCCGCCGCCGCTCTCCCTACCTCCAAGTTTCGCCGCCGCCGAGTCCCCCTTCTCTGGATCCGCCGCCGCCGCCCTCCCTACCTCCAAGCTTCGCCGCCACTCGAGCCCGCCGCGTCGACATCACCGCAGCTGCCGCAACCGCTCTCGTCGAGCATCACGATGAGCGGCGGGATGGCGCCGAGCATCTCGCTCGCGGCGGCGACCGGTGTTAAGGCAGGGGGTCGTGGAGGAGCGCCGGCGGTCGCAGAGGTGGTGGCAGGCAGTCGTGGCGGAGCGCCGGCGGTCACGGAGGAGGCGGCGGGCACGGGCGCGGACGAGCGCCGGCGGTCACCGAGGAGACGCCGTGTGCTCCATCCAAGTGGGACGAGCTCGTCCGGCCGATTTTGCCGGATGGATTTGTCCCGGATCTGGGAGGAATATTCCTCTCTAGGGACCAACCCATCCCACTCGCCCCTCAACCAAACACCTCTAAAAGTGGGTTTGTCCCATCCCATCCCATCCCATCCCACCAACCAAACACTACCTTAGAGATCCCACAAAACGCTTGCCAATGGTGTTGAATCTGTGCTTGTTTTTACCACTGAGAAATTCAGACTTCAGTTTAGCAAAACGATCTTTGGAATTCGAGAATTCAACTGAAGCTTATATATGGTAAAAAATCTAGCCAGCTCACATGATGATTTTACAAAGCAAGCACCTGGATAGATCACAATATACTATGCAAAAACAAAACTACATCTCGCCGGGTAGAACATGGGACTCATGGATCTGAAAGTTGCACAGTTCTAGGTTTGTACCTTGCGAAACATACTACTGAAAGTTAAACTGTACATAAGCTCTTCTTTCAGGTTAGGGAATTGCAGTGCCGGCTGGGTTGCCATGGTAGTAAAACTAGTAAGCACCACAGATGCTGCTAACTTGAAGGGAAAAGAACTGCAGCAGCAGAAGCTCAAGGAAGCTCGAGGTGAGACGCCCTAGAACAACCAATGCTTCTTCTTGGTTTTGCGGGTTAGGAGATCTGCATTGTACATAACAGGAGCACATTCAGAACTAACAATGCAAAATATCATGGTAGGGAATGTTAGAATTTAATGATGTAAGAATCATAAGCGAAAATTCGATGTTCATATAGTCTAAGAAAGACACTCACCGTCAGTTGCGTACAAGGAATTGTAGTGCACTTCACACCAGAAGCTTAGCCACAACTCTACAAAATGCGGGTCATGAAAGAATCAGATACCATCGGTGAGATAAAAAGCGTCGCATGGAACTAAGTATGTGATGATCGGAGCAACACAGCATCCCAGTTCTCACCCCTTGTGGGAGTCACATCCCTGGGGACTATCTCAATTAGGCAGGTGTCTCTGAATGACGTCAGCAAACAAATTTTGGCACCAAACTGTGTACAATTGGAGATATAAAAGGGTGTTAGATGATCTAGAAACATGATATATAATGGTAGGATGTCCAAGGTGACAGACTATGCGTTCATCTTGAATGACAGTTCAGATGGGGGTATATGAATATCAATACAAATTAAAACCTGACTGGTCACTTCTTCTTTATATGGTTCAACCAAACAGTATGAAACAATGACATGTTATCAAACAGGTAAACTGCAGGTGTCTTCCTAAGGACATTATAATGGATGTTAGCCAGCAATAAGCCAATAATAAATATATGCATTTATCAGTTTCATTTGATGTCCTGAAGTAGGATTTAAGGTATAAACGATGAACAAGTTCAACAATCAGAAAGATCAGTCGTTCAAAAACAATCAGAAATATCTGCATAAAAAAAAGTCTAAAGGGGGACCTGCAGTTAAAAAAAGATGTATTCCCACAAACTATTCAACCATCATAACACCACAACAGCTAACATTACCCTGTCTGCAGCTGCTTGTAAAGTCAGATGATCCCCCCATTCCCCAGATCTGCAAGGTGATGGTTATGAAGTATGAGTAAGTAGGCCAAAAGTAATGGAAAAACTCTCTGGATGGTGGATTATAACCTTTTCATTTTCTTCAAGTAGACTTTATATTCCATAGGTACATAGCTTTCATACTGTTTTCTGAATTCCTTTAGCTGAAAAACAGGGATAGTGTTTCAGCACAGTTGCATATTCATGACAGTGCATGATTGAGGCAAGAAATCCACCTGTTTCATGACTAACTTTCTCACATGTTTGTGATAATCGGGGTTGCGAAATATCTGGTCTGCCAAAGCTCGGAACTGTAACAATATGGCATCAAGTGAAAAGGGAACAGGTTTAAGTACAGACTGGTGAAGGTGTAGTTCTACTAAACACCTCATAGTATCAGCTATAAAGATCAAACAACACAGGCCACTTAATCTTCAAAAGAATGTAGGCCAATCTATTATTCACTATTCAGTATAAGATAATGGCAGCAGCCTTAAAACAGTAAATACAAAAAAAAAACAGCTGCTTCAAAATGTTACTCTGAAATAGTGTAGATGATGCGGCACCGTATCTATAAATGAAATGATGATTTAGGTTCAATGGTAAAACAAACCTGACAATTTCCATCACCCTCTATTTGAAACTCGGCCAAACCATAATTTCCCAACCTGTCAAGAAGGATCAGGACAAATGAGAAATATAAGAAAGCGCAATGGCCATACTGTTCTAGAGAGAGAGAGAGAGGTCTGTTTTTTTTTTACCTTTCCGACAATCTTTCATGATCCAAAGTTGCATTATCAAGATTAGGGATTTTTCCATTAACTCGAGGAGTGTGCTGCCATACATGAGGGCATTAGTAACTTGTCATAAAACATAGCCGAAGGCACACTATTGTAAATTAAGAACTTTATTTTTTTATTTAACAATCTGCAGTTAAAAACTGTAATAATTATCGTATTAGTTATTATATTGAGTACTGTATTGGAATATTTATGTACAATTGAGAGAGAATTCCTATATTTAATCATGGTACAGCTCAAGATGAGTTCAAGGGAACAAATGCCAAGGGGGGAACAAAGAAAAATATGGATGACTGTATATTACCGGGATTGAACCCAATTGAGAGAGGCGCCTTCCAAGACTATGCCCACTGTTGTTCTTTGCTTGGGCGAGGAGGCTACCTATTGTTATAGATACCTCCTCCTCGCTCTCCTGTGTACTGCTGCTGATGCTTGAGCTAGAGCTTTTACTAGTACTATCCTGCTGTTCCGACATCCTATCTCCAAATGGACATTGGCAGGGTCTTAGACTGATAAAAGGCTTCAAAGAAAACAAGTAGCAGAAAATTATTGTAGGAGTCCAGCAACATGCATTCGCATGATAAGAAAAAATTCAAAACAACTTGTAGCAACCAACAAGATGATAAAAACATTGCACTTCTTGCCTGATTGATATTAAGAGCTGCAACACATGTTCTAAGATGGAAACATGCCGTTATGTTTTAAAATTTTTGGACAGCAAATGTATACAGATCTTAACAACCCCTGTAAGGATATATTTCGATCACGTTTGAATTCCTTACATCTCATCACAATTAATGCCTAAAAACTAGGATCTTCTGGACACGGATTCCAATTCCAATCAGCAAATGGCTTATGAAAGTGACTACCGATAATGGACTGGATAAGAAGCAAGCAGCAGTGTGTTTTCACAACTGCAAACCAAAGGAGGGTCCCTCCAACACAATCATCAGTGTGTATCTTTCAGTGTAATTGATCTGCCTCTAAAAAGTTCCAACTCCTATAACCTCTTTTACTCCATATTAGAATCCGAAAAATATAAACTGCTTTTAATCGAATCGAGGTGATCCGTTGGTACTTGGTAGAACGGTACTCAGAATGAGTGCTTTCCAAGGAATCGAACTGATCGACCAGACAATAAAGAAACAAAGGAACACACCACATAGCAGATTAGTCGCAGATAAGCTAAACTTTTACATGCCCTACCATTTGGGGACCAAAGTAACCGTCTTTTTTTTTGCCAATAACCTCACCTGGGTAACCAACTGATTCCAAAAACAGATTTAGCCAATCAACTAATCGGATCTTGGATGAATCCATCTAAAGGGGCTTTTTTTTTCCTACCCAGTCCTAACTCAGAACACGACCACCTGGGGATCTTTACTCATCAGTGAAAATTGAACCCAAGAGATATCTATCAGATTGAGATATCAATCTAGAAAGAAAAAATCAATCCAATCAAAACAATCAAAAGCAAGAAGCCACCCAAGACCCAGGAAAACAAGCAAAGCCTCATCACTCAGGTCGGCCAAACCCTGATGCTCATGGAGCCCAACTACGATCAATCAGCAACCCAGCTCACAGATCGGACGAGATGATCGGATGAGCGAGGGAACTTACTAGCTTCGTCGGATCAAAAGGCCACTCTCGCCGCGCCGCGCCGCGCGACAGGAGGGTCTCGAGTTCAGTAGCTCACACTTGCTGTCGGGGCTCGAGCTGATGAGAGCGAAGGAGAGAGAAAGGCCATCTTTCATTCCCTTTCCTCTTCCCTTTTCTTTTGGTTTTTAAATTGGGAGAAGAAATTGTAACCAAACCCCTCAAAAAGATGCCTTTTTGCTGTTTTTCTATGACCTATTTCCGTGGGTCGACCACCAAACTGATGAATATATTTAAAAAATCCAAAAATATCACTGCCTCCTTGGAGTTGAGTTATCGTCAGGCAGGCACAGTATTTTTCTTCCCAGTGCTTATCTCACTCACCGCACAAGCACCATCACCTTTTTCTCTCTTTTTTTTAAAAAAAATCTGCTTAGTACTGTACTAATTAGATTCTTTTTTTTTTGCGGTTAAAAAATTCAGAAATAAGATAATTTGAGTTTGGGCGGCGATTTTGGTGTATTTTGTCCTTTCACTGTTCTGAAGATCTTCAATGCTCATCACCCACTTGCATCTACCGGTCTGTCTCCATGCCCCTTCCCTTCTACTACTGTCGTACTCGGTACATCAGCAATTTCAGCAGTGAGCTCACAGCAAAATGTTGCTACGTGCAGTCTGACCATAAGGTATATTCAGGATTTCAGGTGATTCAGAAATCGCTGAGTCATCAGTGGACATGAACGCTTTCAGACCGATCGAGCTGTGCTATCAACCGCATTGATTTTGTGTGGGGAGAAGAAGCTTCAGGCTTAATTTTGCCTGAAACTTTCTGGCACTGTCTAGCAACAACAGGAGTGCCACTGAAACTTTCTGCCATTCCGCTGTGTTCAAAGTAGTACTGTTCATGCAACAACCAAGAAAAGTTTCTGATGGTGCACATGCCTGAGGCCCTGTGTAGTTTCTAGAAAGTTTTTCCCAAAAAAATCACATTGAATCTTTAAACAAATGCATGAAGCATTATATATATAGATAAAAACAAAAACTAATTGCACAGTTAGGGGAAAAATTGCGAGACGAATCTTTTGAGCCTAATTATTCCATGATTAGCCATAAGTGCTATAGTAACCCACATGTGCTAATGACGGATTAATTAGGCTCAAAAGATTCTTCTCACGGTTTCCATGTGAGTTATGAAATTAGTTTTTTTATTCATGTCCGAAAATCCCTTTCGATATCCGGTCAAACATCCGATGTGACACCCAAAAATTTTCATTTCGCGAAGTAAACGGGGCCTAATCTTAGTATCTGACGTTGAGAGGAGTAGAGGACGGTGCGGGTGACCGACAGCAACTTTCTACTATATGCCAAACTTCTGGAAATAGGAAAAAGTTACTACTCGCAGGCAATCGAGACCCAGTTTTGTACCAGCTTATACGGAGTAGTTCTGAATTGAACAGAGGCTGCGTGTTTTGTTGACAGTTTGAAGAGAAAATAATGGTGAATTACAGATTACTAACTTGTAAGCTATCTGTACTAGTGCTACTCCACACAGAGATAGCGTGTTTTGTTTGACATAACTTTAACTCGCTTATTTTTAGTTGGATTTTCTTATGGCCTTTTTTTTAGGCTTTTAAGTCTTTTTTTCAATGATCTATAAGTCGGTGGATAAAGTTTTAAGTTTAAGGGTGAAGTTATACATCTACTTTACATTAAAAAAAACTTCTCCAATTTAGTTTGTGGCTTAATAGTGTAAGAGTGACTTATAAGTTATAACTTTGAAAAGCCAAACGAAAAACCTATTTTTTTGCTTTGGATTATAAGTTTAAACAAAGAGAACGTTAACGCTAGAAATCCTTAAAAGTTGAGCCGATGGTAGATCAAAGTAATTGAGACATTTGTTTTGTTAGAGACGAGACATTTTGTTTATATCATAGATAAAAATAACTTTTATTTCATATATAAATTCATTCATAGTAAGAATCTCACAAACTTGAAGCAATACAAAAGAGGGTCACGTAGAAAAATCATCGGCATTATCTTTTCGCTTATGCTTATACTTATTAGCCAAAAATAAAATTTTCAACTTAAATTTGGAGTTGTTTTGTCGAAGTTTATTTTCCAGCCTTTGCTTTTAGATCACTAAGAATACACATATAAAAAAATATTCACAAATTATTTTCCGTTTACAAATATGCCATTTGGCTTATTCCCATGATAAGCAAAAACGATGGCGCCGCATTTCTCACAAACTTCTCAGACTTCAACCAATCTTGCATGTTGTTTAGTTTTGGGCCCAAAATTTAGGCCCAATTATGGCCTTGTTTTGGCCGGCCCATGAACAACCCAGGCCTGCCTCCGAGGGAAGAGAAAAAACGCTACACAGAGTAGTCAACCAACCTGCACTGTACCACACAGGACACGTTCCACCGCAGCAGCACAAACAAATCATTCCGTGTGACACTACGTGGGACGTGCCAGACCTGCACAAAACCCAACCCAAACCCAACCAACTCCACCCCTCTCTCTACTGACACGTGGGCCCTCCACGTCAGCCTCACCCCCCTCTTGTGGCCAGCAACGAAGCGCCCCGAAGTATAAAGAAACATCCACATCGCGCACAGCACAGCGTCGCGTTTCGCATTCTTATTTTCTCTTCGCTTCGTCCCCCGCATCGACACGCACGCACACCAGCAGCACAAGCACCCAAACCCTAGCTCGCGGCCGCGGCGAATCCTGCGCGCGCGAGAGAGACCCCGGCTGATGGTTTCGATGAGCGCGACGCCCAATCCGATCGATGCCTCCGTCGTCTCCGCCGCCGCCGCCGTCGCGGGCGGCGGGGGAGGTGGGGATGGGGGAGGGGGAGGAGGAGGGAAGGAGAAGGAGAAGCAGGTGGTGGCTGCGCCGCTGCAGCCGCCGATGGCCGTGCCTGCACCGGCGGCGGCGGTGGGGGAGGAGGCGAGGAAGGTGAGGAAGCCGTACACCATCACCAAGTCGAGGGAGAGCTGGACGGAGCCCGAGCACGACAAGTTCCTCGAGGCGCTGCAGCTGTGAGTGCCCCCAATTCTGCCCCCGTCTCTCGCTCTCCCTCTTATCTCTGCGCGCGCGCGGCGCGCCCCCCGTGGTTGGGGATAGTTTGGCGGCTTTCGTGCTGCTTTTTTTTTTTAATCTTGTATGGTGGCGTCTGTGTCGTTGTGGAGTTTGGATGCGATTGTGCATCTGCTCCTCCTGCGAATGCTAACCCTGGGTAGTTTGAAAGACGGCTTTTTTTGGAGGAGGTATTCAATTGAGGATAGGTTTAGCCTGCTGGGTCGAATTGGGTGGTCGAATCTGTTGAGCTGAGCAGTCGTGGTTGGGAGGCACTACCTTCTAGGTCTCACATTTTGGGTAGACTATGATGTTTTGATTTTCGATTGATCTTTTAACTGAATTACGGTGCTAGAATCCATGCGTTCAGTAGGGGCCAGTAGCTTGACAGGCGTGCTTCTTTCATGTCTACTCCCTCCGTCCGAAAATGAACCAACTTTTGTATGTGAATATGGACATAGGCTATGTCTATATTCATTTACAAAAGTTGGTTTATTTTTGGACGGAGGAAGTACAATCTCGTTGTAGCTGTAGGAGTAGGGAGGTTTATGATATTCTGATCCTTGGATTTGTGAACCAAGTTGCTGGGTTTAATGTTGGGAAGAGTGCTGTTGGTATTATCTAAATGTACCAGTGGTTATAGAATTTCCTGCATGTTAGGGTTACAATATTTATTTTTCCTGAACTCAATTAGCATCTGATGGTAGTTTAAAACAAGCATTTCATTGCTTCCTTTTTTATGTGGGATGATAGAGGTCGCTCTACCTGATAAACATTGTATTAATGGAAGTTAAAATGTGCTACAAAATGCCATGTAGGGCTAAACCAAAAAAGAAATAAAGGGATATAGGTGGTACAACCTGTACAGAAATTGAAAAGGTTATAAATAAGGGAAAGAGCAATATGCAATGATATCAAATGTTAGAATACCCACCTGTTAATAAGCATATAGTGTGGTTGTTTTGCTCGATAGATCCAAATGCAAGGGATCACTTGATGATTTTTGTTAGCAGGCGACAGATAACAGTTTTCATCCTGAAACAGTCCTTTATGTGAAGCAGATTGGCCAGAGTTGTTGCAAGCTTTGAACTTCCAATATCATACTTGTCAGGAATTCTAATAGGTTACCTGAACTGTTAGCTTTCTCGAGCATACCAAGTTTGTGCCATAGGCTTCCAGCAGTCTTGCATCTTAGTATTACTATTATGTAACCAGTTATTTGAAACGCTGGACAGTGTGGGTATTCATTCAGACCAGTTTTCCTTTGCACTAGGCTGATCTCTATAGGCTAACCAAAGGAAAACATGACAGTAGTGGGGATAGGTTGGATCGAGATGTTTTCAGTAGAAAGGTTTCTGTTAATGTCTCTTGTTGGTTGTTTCTGCATGGTAGGATTGGACACGGTAAAGGGTGCATCTTGGAATAATTCAGAGAAAAAATAGTTCTAAAATGTGGATGTGCTGGTTTGTTATCACTATTAACCTTTGAGATCTAACATTATTATTAGAGGATTGACAGATATTGACAGTGTGGGAACATACAACAGTAGTGGTAATCTTATTGAACTTGTAATTTGAATTAACGTGGGCCTGTTTATTTTATAAGACTTATATCTCTTAATGTTGCTGGTTACTGCTAAACTTTTCGAACTTAACTAGCTACATATCATACACATGGCTGTTAGGGTGACTTTTCTGTATAATTTATTTGATCGCTAAAATTTTCTTGTTGATTAATTGTAATTAGGGTGGTCAATGTTGTGTACACACCTCTTAAATGTGCTTCCTTTTCTTTTGTTTGATTTAGGTTCGATCGTGATTGGAAAAAGATTGAAGCATACGTTGGCTCAAAAACTGTGATACAGGTATGGTTCATAGCTACCTTTCAAGTTAACGTTTTCATTCTTCTCTGCTAGCCTTTGGAGTGGCGTGTTGATGTTTGATTTGAGGCGTTCTATATGTATCTGGTTGGCAGTGTCACACATCATTTGAAATTTATGCACGCCACATATTATTTGAAACACACCATTGTATTCTGTCTGTTAATTGTTGTCATTTTATTGACTTATAGAATCTTATGCCTGATATGAAAATTGAAGCGCTATGCTTGAAGCCTTGGAATTTCACTTTCCTTCTTTTTTTAAAAAGAAACAGGCATTTCTGTGCAACTGTAATCTATGCACCTAGTTCAAATATAGTTTCAAGTCAAATCAACTTGGATTACACTTCTCGAGCGCGAAGTTAAATTACATTTGCAAACTTGAAATATAGTAAGTGCTCATTAGCAGGCACAACTACCCTATGCTGAACGGTTGGGAGTATGACCATATTCTGGAAGTTCAAAATGCATATTAGTATCCTACAAGTTTAAAAGATGTTTTTTTTGTGCCAATTAAAATGAAATGCTCCTACACCATTTTGGTTTCTCTCTGCAAAATCTAAAAAGCTGTTCTTTTGACAGATAAGGAGCCATGCACAAAAATACTTTTTGAAGGTTCAGAAAAATGGTACAGGTGAACATCTGCCTCCACCCAGGCCAAAGCGGAAGGCAGCTCATCCATATCCACAGAAGGCCTCTAAAAATGGTTTGTACTGCTCAGCAGCCTCAGTCTTGTAATATTTTTTGCCATCAACTATTTCTAGTTGGGAAGTAGTAATCGGAATTATTTAGCTTGTGCAGTTTCGCCAGCTGCTATATCACAACCCCCTCCTCTGGGGGAGCAAGGTTGTGTTATGTCCATGGATACATCTCCTGTCATCAGAAATACAAATGCCAGTGCTGTAGTACCCTCCTGGGACAATTCTATTGCTCAACCTTTAAGTGCAAGTCGCACGCAAGGTATGTTTACCTACTATGCTCATAAACCTCTGTCCAAAATTAATGAGAAAAATCCAACAAATGCCATTGACGAACTAAATTTGGCAGGTACAGGTGCTGTTGCTACAAATAACTGCTCTAGTAGCATAGAGAGTCCTTCTACTACTTGGCCAACTTCTGAAGCAGTTGAACAAGAAAATATGCTTCGACCACTACGTGGTGAGTTTCCTTTATTTAGTATACGGTTTGCAGACCTATCTTGGCAAATGCATGTTGATCAACAGCTTAGTTTGTATGTTGGACCAACGGTGTTGGAACTTAGTTAATGATTTGGTTCCACAAAGGCATCACATTTCATAATTGATGATCCCTGATGGGGGGGTTTAGACTAGTCTTCTATAGTCAATGGAAACTAAGTTTCTCATGTTGTTTGCATGGTTGCAAGTAATCATCTACCTTTGAGGCCTGACTATTCACATACGTATAGTTTCACGTGTATTGAAATTTGAAAATGTTATTTTGTCATGCAACAAGTCCTTGACTTACTTATTGTGAAATATTATATCATATTTAAATTGTTAAATATTCCTTGAGGTAGGCTTCAGTGCTTTATTCCACTATATTCTTATAATTTTGTTCCTCTCTGGTTACACATGCAGCTATGCCAGATTTTGCACAAGTATACAGCTTTCTGGGAAGCATATTTGATCCAGATACTAGTGGGCATTTGCAGACTTTAAAGGCGATGGATCCAATTGATGTTGAAACGGTATGTTTCTTGAGATTTGAGATATAGTTTCTGAATGTTCTATGATTATATCGTATCCTTTTCCCAACACAGATATTCTTAATTTTGAAGTAGCGGAAATGTTAGACAGATGTGCATTTATGGGGCCCCAGTTGTAGAACAGCTGTAAAAGTTTCAGTGATACTAACATTTCACTTCACTATTGTTGTTCTTAGAAGCCTTTCTTTGTTCAGTAAGGCCAAAATAAGACTTTGCATTCTCTTCCATTCATAGCTCTTACCCTTAACTAAAAAATCATCTGCTGCAACTTTCCACATTTGAAAGAAGTTATTCGTATATTTTATGCTAAACACAGTAGGAATTCATTGTATCAATATATATATAGGTTGTCTCACCATTCTACTGCATTGGTTTCGATCAATTCATGTTCTTCTATTTTATGGACAACCGTACCATTGTTACTTCTAGTTTTTCTTCACATAACTATTTTATTTCACTTGCAATGAACACTGGTTGATCTGACAAATTGACAGGTACTACTGCTGATGAGAAATCTGTCCATGAACTTAACTAGCCCCAACTTTGCGGCACATGTAAGTTGTTCTGTTTTTGTATTTGTTCTCCACTGATATTATGCATCTTGTAGCTATCTAAACATGTTATGAGTAATTTAGAGTTTGAACTGTACTAGCGTTAAGGTTTGCCATTTTGGCTAGTTATTGTGGTTAGGGTTCTTGTTAGCTGAATTTGTGTTCGAAGTTTGGGGTAGCTAATAATGTTTTAAATAACAAACAATTGACTGGCTACTTTCATGATTACTGTGATCAGATTGCATTAGTTGCCTACCACATGCTTACTCTCATCCACCTGTGTTCTTCTGGATATCTAGTGTCAAGTTGACCGCATCCATGTCCTCTCAAACTTACTTTGCAGGATTTGATCCTGATTGGGCTGGCTACAACAGCCATAGAAACTTTATACGGAACTTTTCTTTTTCCTGAATAACTAAATAGGATATTATTATCATGGTTTCGTGGTATATAGTTTCTACAGATATGAAATGCATTAGCTATGTCAATAAGGGCATATTTTATGTTCTACACAACACTTGCATTTGACTTCGATTTGTTATAGTGCAATGTCCTGACATTTTGACTCTACCTGATTGCAGCTGAGCTTGCTGTCATCATGTAATTCTGGTGGGGACCCAATTAAGTCTGAAGGCATGGAAAATCTTGGATCTCCACAGAGTTGCCATCTCCCGTTCATGTAATACTTCAGTTACTCTCGTTTTCTAGGTGCTTGTAATCTGATTTTATCCCATCTTGCTGAAGCAACTTTTCGTACTCCAGGGTAACAAGTGAGTGAGGGAGAACTGCTTGTATGCGGACGAAGCTTCAGTTGTTTCCACAAGACGTTCTTGTGTTCTCTTTGTACTGGAGTTGTGGACGGCTGATCCGGCAGTTTACCAACGCTAGCACGTGTTGTGGCCGTGGCATCTGTATAGCTTCCAATAATGCTCTAACCCTAGGCTAGTTTTGCTCATCAATCATGTTCATGTAGATAGCCAGTTTTGTGTGCTCAGCAATTCTTTTTCCCTCGGGGTGGGGCATGGCTCGAAATGTTTTTGTATGTGTACATCTTTGTATACATGTATGTAAATATGTGTGATCATGTAATGCTTAAAGATACTGTTGACTGATTTGAGGTAATAATACAATAAACCAGTGGGGCACTCGGGTGTAGTCTCTAGGGCGCCCCACTGTTGTGAAATGTGAGCTCTGAAGTTGTGGACTATCTTCAAAGCTATGACCTAGTCGAGATATGTGTTCATCTAAGTTCGTTTGAGTTTGCAGCTGGTATTGATTGCGCTATGGTTCTATAGCTGCTGTTGTACAACCCATCCCCAATGTACATTTTCGACCTTCTTGGCACCTGTTTGTATCCGAATACTGAATTGATATGCATTTTCATTTTATCTGAAACTGAAGTGCATCTTCATTTCTACCCTCATCATTTGCTCTTTGGTTTACAGGTTGCAGTTAAAAATTGAAATTTTTAAACTTCATTTTAAATTATTCTAGGTGTCATTTTCATCATTTTCTTTAAGCTGATAAAAGTAGAAATGTAAAACTCTACCCTAAAATCATATTCCATCACATTTATTTTCTACGGAATATTAACCACTTCCAAGATTGTTTTTTTTTTTCCCGAATTCAGCATGTTCCTATTCGGAATTCATGGCTGTTAGCGGCGTACCCCTCCATCCCATAAAAAACAACCTAGTACCGGATGCGACACATCTTAAGACTATGAATTTGGACATAAAATATCATATCCTATTCTAGATTCGTTTTTTCATGGAATGGAGGGAGTACCTAGTAAGGGTCAACAGAGGTCATTGAATACTGGTGATTTTTTTTTTACAGTTATAAGTTATGTATTTATACCATGTGGGACACCCTTACTAAGTTAAATCGAACACATGAGAAGGTTGCTTCATAAGTTAGATGAGCATAAGGACCATCGGTAATTTTCTTAGCGGGTTCACTGCTAATGGCTATGGTTGTATTAACTTATATTTTTTTGTTGTTAAGGGTGTAATGCCGCTGCTTGCAGCCATAACTAAGGCTATAGGGAGCGTTCTTCTGGCCGGCTACAATGGTTGCAGTTGTAGCTACGCACAGTGAGTGCGGCACTATTCGTGTCGATCATGGTGCAGTCACAAAAGCAACAGCCGAAAATGCTCATTAAATAGAGCCGCTTATTTTTAAGTTAATTAGAACTGATCTAAAAGTTTTACATATAAATTATATTTTGGTTGATACTAATAAAAACATGATGGCTGGAAACAACAAGACATAAATTTTGGAGGAAAAACCGCTGTAAAATACACTCCGTCTCCCACAAGAGAACACGCCATTTTGGCAGGCGTTTCCCCCTCCGAACTCCACCGAGGTGATCCCTCCCATGGCGGCCGTTAGCTACGAGTAGCCGCGGAGACGGAAGACTCTCCCACCTAGCAAAAGGACTAGTAGCAATCCAGCGAACTCAAAGCCACCCCTCCTCGTCTCCCTCGCCCAAGTCCACGGCGAGCCGCGGCGGCGGCGGCGGCGGAGGAGGAGGCGCAGCGAGTGGGAGGGGAGGCGGAAAATGGTGGTGGTGGACGCGTCGGAGTTCGGGGCGGAGGGGTTCGACCCGAAGCGGTGGATCAACGCGGCGCTGGACGCGCGCCACCCGTCGGAGCCGCTCGACCGCTTCCTCGCCGACGCCGAGGAGCGCCTCCGCTCGGCCGCCGACGACGCCGCGGCCGCGCTCGAGCGGGACAGCGCCGACGCGCTCCGCCGCGTCCCGCTCGCCTGCCGCGACGCGCTCCGCCTCCGCGACGACGCCGTCTCGCTCCGGTCCCATCTCGCCTCCGTCCTCCAGTCGCTCTCCCAGGTGCGCCCCCGCTCGCCTGCTAGTTGGATCTGGATCTCACAGTTCACTCGTGCACAATTGTACGTGTATCACGCGAAACCCAGATCATTTTGGAGGATTACGAACTTGCGATAATAGTTGGTGCGAATGAGCAAATGTTGAACCAATTTGGCACAATAGGTTTTAGTTTGATTCATTTATGCGTATGATTCAGCCTCTGGCCGCTTTTAGTACCCCCCGTTTTTTCACTTGGATCTGGATCTCACGTACTGTATTTGGTCATGTCAATTTTATCCTTGTACGCTTTGCATTGAACAGTGCGTACAACTAGAACTGTATTTAGTCATGTCAATTTTATCGCTGTACGCTTTTATCAAATGATATGTTAATTTGATCATCTCTGTTAACTGAAACTGAAGTCAGAATTTGCGTGGGCTTGGCAAAACCAAGCTGGAGCTCTGTTGGCAAAATCCTTGCATGTGTCGGGATGTTATAATGCTGTGTACTTATGCAATGCAGTTATGTGCATGTAAACTTTGAGTATGCTGTAGAGGACATTCAAATCCAGCAGTTCAGTGATGCCCATAAAACTATGCCTATAGTCTATTATAATGGGATACCGTCACTTATATCATTTAGTTCATATAGGTGATAGGTCAGGATGCTACATCAAATCACAAGCAAAACATTTTCTCCTGTAGCATGTACTTCTTGTTACGTGTAGCGTTATCTTCTCATAACATTTAGCTTGACATTTTGTAGAATACACTGGAATGAATTTGCTAGCACTAGAACTTTTTTTTTTGGGTACTGAGTGATTCCTTCTTTGTAACGGCCAATGCTGAATACTGGGTGTTAATGAATGAAATATGACATACATATGCATGTATGATCAACTAACTAGGTATTCAGTCCCATCTACATTTCATAAATTCTGTATTACTGATGATGATGATTTCTTCAATCAGGCTGAGGGTTCATCTGCAGAGTCAATAACTGCACTAGCACGAATTGATACTGTGAAACAACGAATGGAAGCGGCGTATGCAACATTACAGGTAAGTTGTATGTGGACTATGGTGCATGTTACTGAAGTAAATGCTTCACTCACAGTGGTAGGTTATCTTTTAATAGATTTAACAGCTTGTTGGTCGGAATGCCAGGATGCGGCTGGACTAGCTCAGTTGAGCCAAAGTGTTGAGGATGTATTTTCTAGTGGTGATCTTCCAAAAGCTGCAGAAACCCTGGCAACCATGAGACATTGCTTGTCGGCAGTTGGTGAGGTATTGTACTCTCTCACACAAACATGCACAGTACACTGAGTTTATATGCAGAAGCTATTTGTTTTGCTTATATAAAAGTTGCTTTCAGGTTGCGGAGTTCGCTAATGTGAGAAAGCAGCTTGAAGTATTGGAAGAACGGCTAGATGACATGGTTCAACCTCGTTTGGTGGATGCACTTTCTAACCGCAAGGTTTTTCTTACTAATCTCATTTATATTTGTTAAACAGTAGTACAGGCATCTCTATTTCATCTAAAGCCTACAAATTTTGGTTGGAAGGTCGATGCTGTGCAAGATCTTCGTGGAATACTGATACGTATTGGCAGATTCAAGTCACTGGAGGTGCAATATACTAAGATCCATGTCAAGCCTCTAAAGAAACTTTGGGAAGATTTTGATCTAAAACAGAGAGCTAAGCGGGTAGAGATGGAGAAGTATGGTGGAGAAAGCATAAACAGTCTCTCATTTGCTAGCTGGCTTCCAAATTTCTATGATGAGACACTACTTTACCTTGAACAAGAATGGAAGTGGTATGTTCATTGTACCCTGTTGTCTTTTGTTCTGAATCAGCAATGTTTGCCCTTGTAAACAGAAGCCAGTTTTTGGCAGCATCTTTTAGCTGCATTCGGACAATATTTTTGCTCCACCAAAAATTAATGGATGTTCTACAATGCTAATGCTGAAGGTGCCTGACTGCTTTCCCTGAAGAATACAAATCACTAGTCCCAAAAGTACTTGTTGAAACCATGAGTGAGTTGAATTCAAGTTTTGTCTCTCGTGTCAACCTAGCAACTGGAGATGCTGTTCCTGAAACTAGATCTGTTGCAAAAGGTAATGCATAAACTTCTCGTATTATTTCATTTTTGTATGTCTATACTAATTTCATGATTGAATTACATGTTTTATTTTTCTCTGTTCAATTAAAAAAGGATATTACTTGTTTGCCACATATGCGTACTTCTTTCGTAACAATAAATTGATTTTATGTCCTCTGTACCCAGGTATACTAGATGTTTTATCAGGTGACTTGCCAAAAAGTACCAAATTGCAGAATAAGCATCTTGGAGCACTGATCGACCTGCACAACATGACGGGCACTTTTGCTCGGAACATCCAACATTTATTTTCAGAGTCAGATCTTTTAGTTCTGCTGAATACATTGAAAGCTATTTATTCCCCATATGAGACTTTTAAAGCAAGGTAAAAAAAAAACTTGTGAAAAATTCTGTTGCATGCAGTTAACTGCATTGGTGAGATTTTTTTTGTTGCTATTGCTGTAGTACTCAGCCAGTGGTGTTTCATGCTATGTAGGTATGGGCAAATGGAGCGTGCTTTACTTTCTGCTGAGATGGCTGGTATAGATATCCGTGGGGCCATTGCTCGTGGTGTGGGTGCACAGGGTATAGAGCTGAGTGAAACTGTTCGTAGAATGGAGGAATCCATCCCACAAATTATAGTGCTTCTTGAAGCAGCTGTCGAGAGATGCATTAGTCTTACTGGTGGTTCAGAGGCAGATGAACTGGTATTGGCTCTAGATGACATTATGCTGCAGTACATATCAAACCTACAAGAAACTTTAAAATCCCTTAGGATTGTATGTGGGGTGGATAATACTGCACATAGTGATTCCTCTAAAAAGGAAGCAGGACTAGAGAAAAAAGAAGCACAACGATTGGTCGATGTCTCTGAAGAGGAAGAATGGTCTATTGTCCAGGGTGCTTTGCAGATTCTTACAGTTGCTGATTGCCTAACTAGCAGAACCTCAGTTTTTGAAGCTTCTTTAAGGGCTACTCTTGCCAGGATTGGAACCAACTTTTCTATTTCTGGTTTTGGTTCTAGCCTAGATAAATCAACTGCAGCAAATGGTGATGAGAATGCAGAAGTGCCTATCACAGGGAGGGCAGCACTTGATATTGCAGCTATTCGCCTCACCGATCTACCAGACAAGTCTAAGAAGCTCTTCACTGTACTAGAACAGGCAAGTTATATATTTTTAAATTATCTTGCTAGTGTCACAACACTAGAGTTATCACATGTTTCTCTGATTTGTTTGAACAGCCTGATTGCAAACTTAGGTGGTAGTATTAAGCTAGATTATCTGGTTTTATAGGAAATTCGGAGATCTTTTTTAGCTTTCCTTTTCTATTATGCATTTTTTTAAGCTACTCATATGTGGCATAGAACCTATTTTTTGACCTATAATTTCCCAAGTATCACAAGTAACTCTTTGTTTGTCTTCATGGCTAATTTAAAGATAACATTTCTGTTATACAGTCAAAAGATCCAAGGTTCCATGCTCTACCTCTGACATCACAAAGAGTTGCGGCCTTCTCAGACACAGTAAATGAACTCGTCTATGACGTGCTCATATCTAAAGTCCGACAGCGTCTCAATGAGGTTGCTCGCCTCCCAATTTGGTCATCGGTGGAGGAACCAGGTGGCCTTCCCCTTCCAAGCTTCAGTGCCTACCCGCAGGCATATGTGACCAGTGTTGGGGAGTATCTCCTAACTTTACCCCAGCAGTTGGAGCCACTTGCAGAAGGTATCTCAGGCGGTGAGGCTGGCAACGAGGAGGCTCAGTTCTTTGCTACTGAATGGATATTTAAGGTAATATATTCAAAGCATTTTTTTTCATCATGCTGTGTACATTCGCAACATACCATCGACAAAACCATTCATACTTCACACTGCGACTTTCGCAAATTCCGTACAGAAGAGTTGACCATTTAGAACTACATGCATTGCAACTGAATACAACATTACATAAAACCCCAATAATCTGACCACAACATAAACACCGAACCCAAATCTTTTGATGAATTAATCTAGAACTGTCTCTGATCTCTGTTTCCATGATGAACCAGGTCGCGGAAGGCGCCACCGCGCTGTTCATGGAGCAGCTGCGAGGGATCCATTACATCACCGACCGAGGCGCGCAGCAGCTGGCGGCGGACATAGAGTACCTGAGCAACGTCCTCTCGGCGCTGTCCATGCCGATCCCACCCTTCCTCGCCACCTTCCACACCTGCATCTCCACCCCGAGAGACCAGGTCCGCGACCTCATCAAGTCTGACGGCGGCAGCCAGCTCGACCTCCCCACCGCCCATCTGGTCTGCAAGATCCGGCGCATCTCGTCATCAGATTAGTGAAACACAAAGGTTGCCTTGGTTTGTTCACGCCCTGTAACATCGTGTGCATCCATCCCTCCACCGTTTTCCCACATCCTGAGCAAACTGATCCTGCCGACGAGTGGTTGACAGTTTGACATGTGCTTGTAATTCTTTACCATTCTGCATCTTGGCTACAGAGTTTTGCCTGTGTAATCGTATTCCTTACAGATAGAGAATAATCATTAGTATATCATCATAGAAGAAAATTCTACACTATGTGTAAATTCGACGAGGAAAAAAATTCAGTCGGCAGGTCGTGCAAGGGAAATGGACGGCTCTGGCTTTGTTTACCCAATAACTAATGTTGGCAGCAACTTAGTATGTCATATTGCCATGCTCTGACCAGTGTGTCGCCTTCACATCTCCAGGATTCCAAGCAGTCCAATCTTGCGTGAGCCGTGAGTCCAGCAGCCACGACACTACAAGCCATCGGAGGAAAACCCCACTGGCTACGAAAATGGCACGCAAAAAATACGAGCCATTTGCCAATTTCACCAGGACGGAGAGATATTTCACTTCGTCTCCATGGGCTTTGGCTTCCGTCTAAGTGGGCTCATCTCTTCCTTATCGACGCTGTGGGCACGGAGGCGGCCACGTCGCCCCCATCCCCCTCTCCTCCTCTTCCTCCCCAAATCCCCACGCAACTGCGCACCGGAGAGAGAGAGAGAGAGGCCAAGCGAGCGGAGGAGGAAAAATCAATCTGCCGCTACCCTCCTCGTCGGTGTCGGGCTATTTATACACTCCACTCCCTCCTCCCTCCCCTTCCTAGTTCGGCCCACCCCCCCCCCTCTCCCCTCCACGCCCCGCTCCGATCCACTCAGGTGCGTGCTCGTTTGCTTTGGATTCAGTGCTTCCCTTTACGATTTCGCTTGCGTGCGTGGGTGCGTGCGTCTGGTTCTGTTTCTAGCTTGAATCCAGTGTGTAAGTGTGTGGCGTTTGGTCTCTGATGCGATGCGGATGTTCTGTTTGTTAGCCAGTATGCTTTTCGGAATTTGGAGTACTGGTCTAGCTTTTTACTGGTAAAGATGGTGGGACTGAGATCGTTAGCGTGTTCGTTCCAATCGATAGGTTAATCAGCAAGTAGAAGCTACGGTGAGCTACTGAATTCGGATTTCATACTGGTTTGGGGATGATGGTTGTAGCTGTTTGTAGTTCGAGAAGGGATTACAATAGCTTCTACTTGTAGGGGTGATTGTGAAGAGATGCTTTACCTTTGTTCTTGAATACTTACGGTAGGACAGCTTGTTAGTTACAGCTAAGTTGGATTGATATGAAGTGATTAGCTTAGTTGAAGTATCGGATGAAGCAATTTCTGCCATACAACACTTGTATGATTGACAAGATCTCCCTTTCATTACTTTTAACAGTGAGCGAAGATGGCTCCAACATCCATGAGCCTTGCTGCAAAGACGCCGCTTCCCTTCTCGACACTTCCTTCGAGTGGCGTTGCACAGAGGCCAGTTTCTGTGACTGCCTCCCTCGAGCACAAGACTAATGATGCCAGAAGGAAGTTCCTAAAGCTCGCGCTTGGGAACCTCGGGGTCGGGCTTCCCACCTTGTTGGGTGCTAAGAGAGCTCTTGCTGAAGAGCAAGGTGTCTCGTCGTCGAGAATGTCTTACTCGAGGTTCCTTGAGTATCTAGACAAGGACAGAGTGAAGAAGGTTGATTTGTTTGAGAATGGCACGATTGCCATTGTAGAGGCTATTTCTCCTGAGCTCGGCAACCGTGTGCAGAGAGTTCGTGTGCAGCTTCCTGGTCTAAGCCAGGAGCTTCTCCAGAAGTTGAGGGAAAAGAATATCGATTTTGCTGCACACAGCAACCAGGAGGA
Organism: Oryza sativa Japonica Group; assembly: GCF_034140825.1. Classification (NCBI taxonomy): domain Eukaryota; kingdom Viridiplantae; phylum Streptophyta; class Magnoliopsida; order Poales; family Poaceae; genus Oryza; species Oryza sativa. The sequence continues at coordinate 28,592,535 of NC_089040.1, read as the reverse complement.
CTCTGGTTCTCTTCTGTTCAACCTGATCGGAAACTTGGCTTTCCCACTTATCCTTATTGGTGGTCTATTTTTGCTGTCAAGAAGAGCACAAGGTGGCCTTGGTGGACCTAACGGTCCTGGCTTTCCCCTTGGTTTTGGTCAATCTAGGGCCAAGTTTCAGATGGAACCCAACACTGGTGTTACATTTGATGATGTTGCTGGTGTCGATGAAGCAAAGCAAGACTTCATGGAAGTGGTTGAGTTCTTGAAGAAACCAGAAAGGTTCACCGCTGTTGGTGCTCGCATCCCTAAGGGTGTTCTGCTTGTTGGTCCTCCTGGAACTGGTAAGACTTTGCTTGCCAAGGCTATTGCAGGGGAAGCTGGTGTGCCGTTTTTCTCGATATCAGGATCTGAGTTTGTGGAGATGTTTGTCGGAGTTGGTGCCTCCCGGGTTCGTGATCTCTTCAAGAAGGCAAAGGAGAATGCTCCTTGCATAGTATTTGTTGATGAAATTGATGCTGTTGGGAGGCAAAGAGGGACAGGTATTGGTGGTGGAAATGATGAAAGGGAGCAGACTTTGAATCAGTTGCTGACTGAGATGGATGGTTTTGAGGGGAACACTGGAATCATTGTTATTGCTGCCACCAACAGGGCTGATATCCTGGATTCTGCTTTACTCAGACCTGGACGTTTTGACAGACAGGTTAGTTTTTATCCACTGAACATTCTTTTGGATGTGAACATCTGTTGTATTCTAGTTTTTAACTCATTCAATTGTGACACAATTAAGTAAAAATGTTTCAGCTATAGCGTTTACCTTTGTTCTGTATTATTGAAGTTCTCACGTGGTTTTAGGCTAGAAGTCCAATAAATACTCGTTCTTGGTTGTAGCTTACTCACGCAATCAGTTTGGATGCTTTTGGTTTCGAGCTTGAGTTATCTTTGAGTGTTCTCAAAGTTAGAATTTTGTTATCCTCATATGTCCAAAACCTTGCTAACATTATGGATATACCTTTTAACTTGTTGCACAGGTAAGTGTTGATGTTCCTGATGTACGCGGAAGGACAGAGATTCTTAAGGTGCACGGTAGCAACAAGAAGTTCGATACTGATGTCTCTCTTGAAGTCATAGCAATGAGAACACCTGGCTTTAGTGGAGCAGACTTGGCAAATCTTCTAAATGAAGCAGCCATATTAGCGGGCCGACGTGGTCGGACAGCAATTTCCTCAAAGGAGATTGATGATTCAATTGACAGAATAGTGGCTGGTATGGAAGGAACTGTGATGACAGATGGGAAGAGCAAAAGTCTTGTTGCTTACCATGAAGTTGGGCATGCAATTTGTGGGTAAGAGATAATCTGCATATTTGCTAACTGTGCTTTTGTTTATTACTTGCATATCAAAATTCCGTGCAACTATTCATATCTGGAAATGTATTCTTTGTAGAACTTTGACGCCTGGCCACGACCCTGTCCAAAAGGTTACTTTGATCCCGAGGGGTCAAGCTCGTGGTCTCACATGGTTCATTCCAATGGACGACCCAACGCTCATCTCCAGGCAACAACTGTTCGCCAGAATTGTTGGTGGCCTTGGCGGTCGTGCTGCTGAGGAGATCATTTTTGGGGAGCCTGAGGTGACCACAGGAGCTGCTGGTGACTTGCAGCAAATTACTGGCCTAGCCAAGCAGGTACGCTATATTTCTATTCTAGAACTTTGCTAATTGATCTACAGAAACTTTGAAGCAGTAGACTATGTAATCTGTTCTGCTTCTGCACCTTTTATGACTTACAAACCAGTCTGGAGGATAAATTTGCTGCAAAATAACATGCTAGAAAAACTGACAGCATTTACATATATATTAAACATCTGTTCTTAGTCCTTCCCCTTTCTTTCTTTTGCTAATTACACCTGGGGTCACAATGCTTCTGCAGATGGTGGTTACATTCGGTATGTCGGACATTGGTCCGTGGTCGCTAATGGACTCAGGAGCTCAGAGCGGCGATGTCATCATGAGGATGATGGCAAGGAACTCCATGTCGGAGAAGCTCGCGGAGGACATCGATACCGCTGTGAAGCGGTTGTCCGATGAGGCCTACGAGATCGCTTTGAGCCAGATCAGGAGCAACCGGGAGGCCATGGACAAGATCGTGGAGGTGCTCCTTGAGAAGGAGACATTGAGTGGTGACGAGTTCAGGGCGATTCTCTCCGAGTTCACGGAGATCCCTGTCGAGAACCGGGTTCCCCCAGCCACGCCGGCAGCTCTCCCTGCCTAAATCCCACTAGTTTTGTAGGAATGGAACATGCTGTAAGATGTTCATATTTTCGATTCTTGGTGTACACTAACTTTACTTTGCCGGCCGGATTTTTTGGCATACTACATGTAACTTACTCTTGGTTAATTATAAAATGTAATTAGCTGAAAAAGGTTTCTTGCAATCACTTCTTAACCGGGAAAATTCATGGTGATGGACTCGTACAATGGTAGAATACAAAGGGTGTGCCTTTCACAGGCAATCCTGTGCGTGCTTTTTAATGGCTTGGATGGAATTACTACTTTTTTGATGTTCCAATCTGACCTTAGTAAATTCGACAATTTATCACATTTATAGTACTCCTACATCATCAGCAATTATTGTCAATGCAACTTCATTTAATATATCAACTATGCAGGGACAAAATGATAGCGCTGTCATGTTTGGTTTCCTGTGCTTGTGTCCCTGATATATTTTGCATGCAACGACAAATTTTGCCTGATATATTTTGCATGCAACGACAAATTTTGTCCAACGGATCATATCTGAGCTGTGATCACAGTTTTGATGTGATTAATGTTGGCGTTAAATTTATATTGGTTAGTTGATCGTGCATTCGTGCTACCAAAAATGTACCAAAACCTGTCAACACTATCAAACCTGCAACTTCGTTGGTTTTGATCGCTCTTCAAGCCTGAACCACAAACAATGAAAATCGTGGCCTGAGCCACAAATTACTCAAGTCTGGCATCTAATAATTAGTTGATCACCCATCTTAATATAAGAGAGAAGTTCACAAGGACTAGGTTACCAGATTAGTGGACGGTCACGGTGCCAATTCTAGATTTGGAATTTGGAACCACCAATCTTCTAGAAAAGGAACAAAAAAACAAAAAGCAAAAGCGAAGTGAGCGTAACTCAACTAGTTAGGTTTCTTTTGACGAACCCAGGCCACTTGGATTCAAATTCTAGATTTGATATGGATGCTCGCACTTACGCGTGGTGACTTCGTCAATCTCAAGATATATCGCTCCAGTCTTCCGGAGGTGCTCATAAGGGTAAGGTAAGTGTGTGTGCGCTATAATAAGCGTCTATGTTTGTACCGTGTTTCTAATCCTATCTTACTATAAAGTTATCTCCCACTAATTCCTTAAGCTTAACATGTAAAGATGACACATCATCTTTCACTAACAAGATGCCGCATCATCATCCACTAATTAACAAAATGCCACATCATCATCCACTAACAATCATCACATTTAAACATCATGCAAACATGCTATATTTTTATAGTTTTTATAATTTAAGAGCTTTTCAAATACAAACATGTTAAATTATCGTCCAACATAATTAACATAATGTTTCAATGTATATATTTATTATGTTTTATGATATCCTATATACTTATATAGTTTATCCTTATTTAGTTAGTGCTTAAATGATTAATCTACGGTCCAAATTATCTTTCTCCTTTTTTTCCTCTAATTAAGCCATATCACATCAATTGTTTGTAGCCTTTAGATGATTAATCTACGGTCCAAACTATCTTCCTATTTTTTTTCTTCCATAAAATCATACCACCTTACCTTTTACGTTTGAATCACCATTCCACATACTATTTGAATTTAAATTATCATAAATCACATTAATTTACTTAATCTGATATTATCTAGCTATCTTACACGTTATTTTTTTTTGTTATCATACGAAATTCCCGCAGCAATGCGCGGGGTTTCACCTAGTAAAAAAACAAAATAAGTGCAAAATATTTGGAACCATCAATCCAAGTCTAGAAAAAGGAATAACGAACAACAGGTGAAAAATGCAAAAGAATTTTGCCTCACGTCCCCACTGGCCCCACCTGCCAGCTACACAGCTTCACATGTCTCTCCCCCGTCTACGGACGCAGGCTAGAGGTGGCCAAACGGGCGGCCCGGCCCGGCACGGCACGGGCACGGGTCCGGCACGGCCCGTTTCGGCACGGCCCGTTAGGCACGGCTGATGAAACGGGCCGTGCCGTGTCGGCCCACGTGCCGAGCCGCCGGCCCAAGCACGGCCCGTGGATGGCCGGGCCGTGCCCGTGCCGGCACGGCACGCCCGCGGCCCACGGGCCGTTCGGGGCACGGCGGCCCGTGAAGGCAGGCCGCCAGCCCACAGTGCATGCACAGTGTTTTTTTTTTTAAAAAAAGGAAAGGAAATGTATAAGGAAAAAAAAATTAAAAATGGAAATAAAATGTTTAAAAAAAAGTAATGATTTACTAATGTTAAAAAATGAAAAAATGGTATTTAAAAAATGGAAATAAAAGTTTTTTAAAAAAGTAATGATTTGCTAATGTTAAAAAAAAGAAAAAATGGTATTTTTTTGTTGTGTTGAAAAATTTAAAAATATAGATTGTGATTCATTATTTTGAAATAATTTAAAGGTAAATCCACACTTGCGAAAATATTGCAAAAGAATTTGTTAAAAATAGTAATGACCTTTATTAATGTTTATATCATTACAGGATACAATGATACATGCTGCCTCGTTAAAAACTTTGTCATGTAAAAACTCATAGGGGAAAATGAGAAAACCATGACAAAGAAAAGAGTACAGCTCAAAGGTCAGAACTACTTCTAACAAAATTCTACTGGGGTTGGTCTGGATCCAGGTAGAGTTGCTCGAAGTGGGCGGCCAATTCTTGGTTGTCCGCAGTGTATTGGGCATGTTGTCGAGCAAGCTCCCAGTCTTTAACGCTTAGTAGCATTTCGACGTGGTCGCTGCGCAGAGTCGTCCTCCGGTCTTCGATGATTCGGCCGCATAGACTGAAGGCCGATTCGGAGGACACCGTCGACACGGGCACCGTCAACACATCCCGTGCTAGTTTTGAAAGCACAGGATATGTTATCTTGTGGTCATTCCACCACCCGAGGACGTTGAAATCTTGTGCTTCGTGGTGGATGGCGTCGCTGTCCAAATAACCGGACAACTCTTCGGCCACAACATGCGAAGAGGCGTCTCCACTTGTAGCCGACGAACTGCCACCACCTTGGATTGAACTTGAAGACGATCCACCCCAAATCCTACCCCACTGTATCTTCTTCTTACCTGTAGTGGGGATAGGAGGGGGTCTCCGCTGGCGAACTTCCTGAAACTTTACTTCATATCTTCCAAAAACCTCATATAATTTACGTCTAACCTCAGTATAAAAAGAACTATAATCTACACCTATAGTATCTCCAACAAGTGATAAAATAGCAGACAATCCCCTTAATTTACACCTAGGATCTAAAACAAAAGCAAGAGCATACAACATAGGTATATTTTTCCAATATTTCAAATATTTTTGTTTCATGTGAAAGACAGGTTCAGTTAGAACGTCATCATTTTCGTATTCTTTAAATAAAGTAGCAATTTCAAGAAGGTTGTGCAAAATTATATTAGCAGTTGGATAATAAACATGTGACAATGTTAGAGTAGAATCATAAAAAGTTTCTAGAAATTGGTAAAATTTTTGGACAATTGCCCAAACATGCTCGTTCAGTACTGAAGACCCGTCACTGTTTCTTGGGCCACCACGTGACTGAACAAAATCAGAAAGTAAACTACTATAAGGTAAAACAACTTTTAACATTAAATACGTTGCATTCCACCGATGCTCTGCATCGGTGGCAAACTTACGAGCTTCCACACCGGCCGCAATGCAAAACCTCTTCCATGCAGCAATCCGCGGGTTAGAAGCAGTTAACCACGCGATTGCTTGACGAACAGCATCGATGTGGTCACCTACCCTCTTCATGCCAGTCTTAACAATCAAATTAATTATATGACATGCACAACGCTGATGGAGTAGAAAAGATTGAGCATACACACAAAATAAAGGTTGCAATATTTCAATAGCCCTAGAATTAGCAGATGCATTATCTAGGGTGACAGCAAATATTTTATCAGCAAGATTAAATTCATTAATTACTTCCCTAATTCTTTCAGCTATGTTTTCTCCTGTATGTGAGACATCTATTAACCTAAGCCCTAAAACTCTCTTTTGTAATTGCCAATCATCATCAACAAAATGAACAACTACGCTAAGATAATCCTCTCTAGCTCTACTACTCCATATATCTGAAGTAACACAAACAGAGAAAGTACATGTACTAAACAGTTCCTTAAGTGCAGTTGCTTCCTTGTGATAAACATTCTCTAAATCTCTAGTTGATGTTTGCCTACTCACAGCTTTAAACCTAGGGTTATGAGATTGCTGAATGTAATGTTCAAAAGCAGGGGACTCCCCAAAGTTCAGGGGTAAATCTTGCCTGGCGATTAACCGGACAAGAGATTCCCGAGCAACCATGGGATCGTACTCCCAACTGCGTACCGTACCGTCTGGGTTTAGCATAAGTTGCTGCTGCCGGAGTTGTATTCCTTGCTTCTTGGCACACGACTCCGCATGGCGCTTGAGGTGACCTGTACCACCAGAAGAACGAGCAGATAAAATTTGCCTACATATTCTACAACGGGCTTTCGATACCTCCCTTCCGTCGGGGCATGTTTCCTTTATCTCGTCGAAGCTTTGCCACACACCGGAGGTTCTCGATCTCTTCGAGCCGGTGTGTGTCGAAACACTTCCGCTCGCGGTTCCGGAAAATCCTTCCGAAGCTGTCGCCTCCTGAACCGGTACCTCCTCAACGACAGCCGTATGAACCGGTACCTCCTCCACAGATGGTGGAGTTGGAGCCGATCCGGAGGTACCGTCAAACCCCGACATGTAGTTGGGGTCGAAATCACCCAAGGTGAACGACGGCGACTGGTATGGAAAGTTCGGATCCATTCTGAAAATTTAAACCGACATAAACAAATTTTCGAATATTTATTGAATTCACAAACACAATACAAATAATACACAAATTTGAATATTACTTACATCTTTCCAACCGCGAGCTCTTCAAACCTCTGCGATCAAACTGTTGAACTACGAAACTAATTTTGATTTTTGACAAAATTTGAGCAAATTTTGTCAAAATCAAAAAAAAATGCACACTTGAGAACAAAGAGAGCACTTAAAACACTTGAGAGCACAAGATGAGGAGTGTGGGATGAGGAGAAATGGCTGGGGTTCATGCCCTATTTATAGGGCGAAATTTGAGATTTTTTGAAATTTTTATGAATTTTTTAGCCTCCCAACGGTTATTTTCAAATTTCAACGGTCAAATAGCCGTTAGTGCCACGTGTCGCCGTCCCATTGGACCGCCGCCCGCCTGCCGCGCCTGACGGGCCGCCGCCGTGCCGTGCCGGGCCGTGCCCCGGGCCGTGCCGTGCCGGCCCGCTACAGTAGCCGGGCCGTGCCGTGCCGGCCCGCGTGCTCGGCCAGCGGCCCAAGCACGGCACGGCTAAACGGGCCGTGCCGGCACGGCCCGTTACTGTAGCAGGCCGTGCCGGGCCGTGCCTGCTACAGGTCCGGCCGTGCCGCGCGCGGCCCGTTTGGCCCGGCCCATTTGGCCACCTCTAACGCAGGCCCAGCCCACACTGGCCATACTCCTCCCTCCTCCCCCAATTCCCAGGTCCCGACCAACCCCACCGGAGGCGAAGCCGCACACCTCCCCACTTCCGACCACGCGACCACCATGGCCTCCGCCTCCGCCTCCGCCTCGCCGCGCACCGCGCGGCAGCTCGCCGACGCCCTCACCGCGCACCTCTCCCTCTACCACGCCGCGACCCCTCCCCCTCCCTCCTCCTCCTCCCCGCGCGCCGCGATCCTCCGGTGGCTCGCCTCCCTCTCCCCGCCCTGCCGCGCCGCGGCCGCGACCTCCCTCCTCACCCCCGCCGCGGCCGCCGCGCTCCTCTCCATGCTCCGCCGCCTCCGCGCTCGCGGCCACTCCTCCTTCTTCGTGCTGCATCCTCCTTCCCCTTCTTCCGCGGCGGTGGCCGAGGAGGGGGCGGCGGCGCCCACCGTCCTCTCGCGGCTCTCCCGCGGCCTCCTCGCCCGCGCCGCGGAGGCATCCCGCGGGCAGGGGCTCGTCTTCGACCACCTCCTCCTCTTCCCTTCCTCCCCCACGTCGTCGTCGCGCCTCGACGCGATCACGGTCGCGGAGGAACTCCTCGGCGACCTCGACGGTTTCGTCGCGGCCATGGACGAGATCTCGGGTGGGAGGTTCCTATGCGGTGACGGGGAGGTGGACCTGGTGGCAATGGTGGGGGAGGAGTTCCCCGAGCTGCCCTGGCTGAAGGCCAAGGGGTACTACGTGATCGAGGAGTTCGTGGCAAATTGGGTGGAGATCGCGCTGCGGATGTCGTGGGCGGCGGCGGGGGGAGGTGGTGGAGGTGGAGGTGGGGGGAGGAAGGCGGTGAGGGTTGGGAAGGGTGTCAAGGAGAAAGCTGGATTGGCAGCAAATGCGTTCTGGAGGGAGAAAGGGTATGTGGATTGGTGGATGAGGCTGGAGCCGAGGGTGAGAGCAAGGATCATGGGAGCATTCTTTGGGAAGGGCACTACAGCACTGGTAATATGCTTACTTGTACTGCATTTTGAAATAATTTGCATTCATGGATTTAGGATACTGCAGTGCTTCCATTTCTCAGTTGTATCTTCTATGGAAGTCGAAAGCATCGATGCTTGTATTTTGGGTAGTTAGCTTTGCCATTTTTTGTGTGTAAAAGGAACGATTGTGAGAAAGGTGGTGCGGAAATAAAGCAAATATGTGATCAAAGTAACATTTGCAAAGATACTGATGCATAGTTATGCTATTCTAAAATCAGTTGTTGGAAAACAAGCTGAATATGCGCTCCACAACTCTGTAGAAACGTGTGCTCCCTAGTTTTCATGGAATCATGGGAAAGAAAGAAGTGATGATTTGGTTTGTGTTAAACTGTTAATGCTAACTTTTACAATGTAGGTTTGATTTTAAGTCAGTAAGAAGATTTAATGGGCTATTGAATAGAAGGGAAAATCTGTGAATCTTTCCATGGAAAGATTTCAAGGTTTTGCTATCATCTAAAGAATGGGTGATCAAACTAAGCATTAGTTATGCTTTACTGGCGTTGGAAATGATATACGGAATTCTTGTTGTTATGTACTGTACGTACATAGAAGAAAAGAATAACTCTTTTGCTCAACTCTATCATTTTTTCCCCAAAAAGGTTGGTCTCTAAAAATCATATCAAATAATGACGTCTTATTGGTGTTTGTTTCTGATAAAGATGATTTTGAAGTTTTGTTGAGTCAGATATTTTGTTTGTCTTTATAGGATTGCTTTTATGTTATAGTTACTACCAAGCTAACACAAGTAGGTTACTTTTGGCCTGTATGACTTGATGTACCCACAATTCTCACCTAGATATAGCATAACAAGTTGAAACCTTTTGGACTTATTCTGTTCCATTATACACGTGGATTGATAATTAATCTTCCTTTTTGCAACAAATGTGCCCTTACTAGACTTGTTATAACTAATGAATCAAACAATTGTTATTGTTACTATATGAACTTTGTTGCTGACCTAGCCATTTGATGTGGTGTATTGGTGTTCAGGCTTGTTTTACATACTGATTATAATTTGGCAAGAAAATCACATAAGTTGGTAGTAGTTAAGTTGGTTAAGTTGCTATGGCTTAGGCACACCTAATATGCTAATAGCTTAAGTTTGCAGGCTAATGAGATCATTGAAGGAACATATATTGCTTCTAGCGAGAAATTCAGTTTCTGCTTAGGTGAACCAGAGTCATTTGTTGCAGAGACTTATTATGAAAGCACACGGCAGTCTTTTTTCAGAAGGAATCGACCTTGTTGTCTTGATGTTCCAAGCACACTGTCTTGTAAGAAGAATCCCATTTTCGTGAAAGAATTGCAAAGGCTGATGCTGGTTCAGGAGATAGTGTACTTGAAGAGCAATATTTCTAACCGTAGTGGTGATGCAATCTTTTTCACTAAATTAATGTCAGCTGGTACTGTTGCTGACCATATACTCATGAAATTACGAGGAATTCTCATGGTGGTGTCAACGGAAAGTATAAATCTTGAACTCATTGGGGATGAAGCACCAAAGGCTGCCAAAAAGAAAGATGTTGAAAAGATCAGCGGTGGTTCTCGAAAAGGAAAGAAGAAGTCCAGTAGCTTGAAAAAGCTAATAACATCTTCTAAGCAAATGAAGGTATTGATGCTTTGCTTGCTCTTCAATTGATATAGACACAGATCTATGTGATTCACTGACAAAGTTACCTAGCTGACTTAAGGACATCTTTCCAGGACATCGGATGCAGTAGCTCAGATAGTCATGATCCTAAGGTTTTGCCAGATCAACAGGGTCCATCTGTTGTGTGCACTACTATTGAACATGCATCTGAAGATAATCTTTGCAAGGAAATTGCACCAACGCCAAAGGTGGTAAGCATTATTATCCGAATTCCCCCCCCCCTTTTTGTGTGCGTTAGTTTAATCATGAATATGAGTGATAACCTCCATATGTTTAGGAGCAAACTGTTGGGTTGGGTGACTGCAAGAACCAATGTAACAGCAAAAAGAGAAATAAGCGTAAAGGAAAAACTAAGCTCCATAATCTGATGAAAACTGAGAACCCTGGATCTGGCACATTGAAGACAGATGCTCCTCATATTGCTACAGAAGCTCCAAATAAACCTGTTGAAGCAACACATGTCTCACCTCATCTCCCATCATATGTCCATCAGTCCAAGAGTTGCATTCCCAAAGCAGTGAATTGCTGTGACTCTTCCATTGCACTTAATGGAACAGATGTAAAAGGCATTGGAAACACAAAACTGGAAGATACCTTGCATTCTCCCAGAGTCAGCTCGTTGTTGACTACAGAATGTTCTCAGAGTGTGAAAACATCTGATGGCTTTAGTATGAATGAGCAGGTCATATCGCAGAATGGCCAGAATGAATCTACACTCCAACCATCTTCTTGTTTGCCTTCCAGAAGTGATACTGTTGATCGTAACTCTGTAGTGGCAACTGAAAAAATATTGCCACCTGTTATTCCTACTAATATGTTTCACAGTGCTATAAGCGACAATGGCGGGGTAATGAAAACTGGAGGTGAATATTATGTGTACAACAGAAACACACTGGGTGGAACATCATATGAGTGGCCTAGTGTAGCACCACATCATTTTGTTTCACCGGAAATGCAACAGCGCCCTGCTACAACAGATAGGTTGCATCTTGATGTTGGTTACAGATGGCCAGCTCAATTTGAACAGCCTTTCCTTCCACCCAACCATCAGATGAGAAATCCGCCAGTTGAAGCTGGATGCAATCAAGTGCTATCCTCTCTTTCAGTGCCCTTAAGTTTTGATTGGCCTCCTGTTTTCAGAGGTTATGGTAAATTGAATCAAAACAATGCTTTAGGATATGATCCATTATATACTCCGCAGATGCAATCTTCCGCTTGGTCAGGGTTTCATGCTCCACTAATTCAAAGAGGTAGTATTTGCAATGAGAAAGATAGGAAATATTTTGGTGACAGTGATCCAAGAAACAAATCAGATGTTGGGGATGATACTGAAAGCTACTGGTTTTCTGAAGAAGAATCTGATGGCCGCGGACTTTCCGGAAGAGATATTAATCAATATTTTGGAGGAGGAGTTATGTATTGGAGTCCTGCAGAGCATGCCGGAACTGGTTTTTCTAGGCCACCATCTCTTAGCTCAGATGACAGTGCATGGGCTTGGCATGAGGCAGATGTTAGTCAAGTTCTTGATGACATACCTGTTGGGATTCCTTGTACATATAATGCAAATAGTGTGTCTTCACCACCTTCCACTTCAGTATGTTCCCAAAATGAATCTCCAGATCCTCTCCCTCAGTCTGTTGGTCATTCAATGACAGCAAATGGCATGAACAGTGAGTCGTTGCAGTCTCCATCTTCCATGCAAGACAGTCCTGAAGATAAAACTATTTCAGTTTCAAAGAGTGTATCTTGTGGCAGCGAAGTGATAAAGGGAGATACATTGCCATATGCAATGCTGCGGCCAATAGTTGTTCCAATATCACGAAGACCATCAAGATCTGAATTTAAGGGGGGTCATGATCACAGGAGCCCATGTGTGCCTTCAAACAGGAGGGATATTCCTCTTGTACGAAGACCTCCATCGCCAGTAGTACTTAGTGTTCCTCGAGTCCCTAGGCCGCCGCCTCCTTCTCCTGTGGGAGAGTCACGAAAACGAGGATTCCCTATTGTTAGATCTGGCAGCTCAAGCCCAAGACATTGGGGGATGAGAAGTTTGTTTACTGAGGACAAAATTTTGAACAGGGCTCAGTTTTGCTTGGATGGTCCTGAAGTCGTATGGCCTTCATGGGGAAATAAAGGAAGTCCTGCTGGTACTCTGGGGCAATCAATTGAGGATACTGTCTTGCAGGATCACCTTGTTAAGATTTCACAGCTTTCTCGTGATCAACATGTAAGGACGCCCGTGATCCAAAGAAAATATTATTTATGCAACTTTGTGCATTTCTAACTTATGCCTTTTGCAGCCAGATGTTGCGTTGCCTCTGCAACCACCAGATATGTTAAACTGTTCTTCTAGCAAGGCATCCCTCTCTTTGATGCACAATGCACTACACGAAGAGATAGATCAATTCTGTAAGCAGGTATGTCCTTTTTGTGCCACAAGTTTCATGTATGTACGCTATGTGATCTTTTTCTTTTAGCCTCCCATTTTCTGCTTGTTGTCTTATCAGCCACAACCAAAATTTGTATATTAAAAGTTAATTTTAGAGTTGCTTTTGAGGTTTTTTCATCGTAGTTTTATTTTCCAGCATTGGCTTTTAAACTGTTAAGCACACATATATAAAAAGTTCTGCCTATAATTTTTTCTTTTGGTTCTTAGTTCATTTTTTCCACGGCTTATTAGCCGTAGATCAAACAATCAAAGACTTACTCTGATGCCAAGTAATCCCATGCCATGGCTTGTTTTTGAGTCCTTGAAAATCTCCATTATAGTATGGTAAAAAGATCTCAATTCTTATTTGCTGATTCCAAATGTGATACTTAGGTTTCTGCCGAGAATCTGGTGAGGAAGCCCTATATTAATTGGGCTGTCAAAAGGGTCACACGGTGTTTGCAAGTTCTCTGGCCTCGTTCCCGTACAAATCTATTTGGCTCAAATGCCACTGGTTTGGCTCTTCCAACAAGCGATGTAGATCTTGTAATTTCTCTTCCACCAGTTCGTAATTTGGTGAGTTGCATTACTATCGGTATGCATGTAACTGGTAGTTCAAATGTACCTGCCTACATGCCATAGTGTGCAATTCTAAGTTGTGGCTGCTTCCAGGAACCTATAAAAGAAGCTGGGATTTTGGAAGGCAGGAATGGCATCAAGGAAACGTGTCTCCAGGTAAGATGCCTTGACTAACAGACTGACGCATTCTCTAGTATCAGTATGCTGTTTACTCTGCATTCTAAACTGGTCGATGGCATATTATCGAATTTTAGCAAATTACTTTGTTGTGATGAATTTGGGTTGTTAATGATTGATTGTATTGTGCACAATGGCGCTTTATTATCCTCTTAAGGTCTGGATGCCAAGTTATTAATGCAATGAAACTGGATATTAGGAGGAAATGCATGAATTATATCGGAGTTATCTGTCTTAGTTTACATTCTTTAGAAGAATGCATGTGTGGGGGTCAACATGCTACTATTAGAAGAGTGAATTCGTCATAATTGTTCTAGATATTAAATAAGTTTTCATGTTACATGGCTTGCGATGCACATGTTTTTTTTCCTCTTGCCTGCGCATCTTCGTGGCGCAGTGAATTAGTGGCTTTTAGCTAATTACTGAACACTATGCGCGTTACTACAGTAATATTTAGACCACGGTCAAGAAAATATTTTACATTGAGTCTTTTCTTCTTCTTCTTTTTGTTTGTTTCAGCATGCAGCACGGTGTCTTGCAAACCAGGACTGGGTTAGGACTGATTCCCTCAAAACAGTTGAAAACACGGCGGTAAGTTCCTTCATTTGCTAGCTCACCAGCTATTTTTTATTTTCCTCATACGTATGTCATTAAATTTGCAGATACCTGTGATCATGCTTGTAGCTCAAGTGCCCTGTGACACAAATTTGTCCAGTGAATATTCTTCTGTTCTGGATAGCTCACACGAACAATTATCCATCAATGTGCTTGGAGATCAAGGGAGCCCTTCTCGTTCTGACAACTCTAGTTCAGAAGGTAGCAGCATGCCAATGTGTTCAAGAATAAACAAGGATGATGGCAATGTTGTGCAGTCAATTCGTCTTGATATAAGTTTCAAATCACCATCCCACACAGGACTCCAGACAACTGAGTTGGTAAGTTAAAAAAGATTACTATCTACCCTTATATTTTGAAGAAAATAAGTTTTATTTCTATTTGTTAGTTTTAGAATCAACCTTCATGCAAAGACTTTGAACAATGAATCATAAGCATTAAGGAATTTATAGCATAAATGCGCTTGCAATACAGGTTCTTGGATATGTATATAATTAAGTACAATTATATGTCATACTGTCTGTTGTATTCATAGAATATTACCTTTCGTATGTGGTTCTAATTATTTATTCTTTGCCATGGCTCCTGTGCGATGTTGCCATTTTAGTATTGCAATAAATTATGCTGAATGCATGATGTCAATTCAAAGTGTATTTACTATTCATATATAAATTATTGCAGTACATAAAATGTCACATGCGGACCATACATACAGTTATAATTATCAGCATGCTCTTGTTTTCTTGTCAACTGTCACATGTCATCTCAAATGAATGCTAAATGTTCTATATACTGTCACCTTAGCGGATCATATGGATGAAATAATTATGTTACTCTCGGAGTGAATAATTCTTTACAATCTGCCATAAGTATTTGCTTTACTGAGATCTTGTAGAAAAAGAATATGTTTGAAGAACCAATGGGTTACAACATTTTGATTTTTTCATAGTGTGTAGGATTTGATGCCACAATGACATGGTTTTGTTAGACATTAAGTCTTATATATACATGAATGAGCAACCAGCCAGCTGTTTATTAGGTTTGAGATATGCACATATTGCACACATTGCTCGCTAGATATTGTGCATAAGGACATGAGTAAGAAAGTTTGCAGATCACAAGCTTACATCTATCAAACAATGTTTCATGAGACCTAAGGCCCCCCTGTCTATTTATTCACCTTCTTTTTTCACTTACAGGTCTGTGAATTAACTCAGCAATTTCCTGCTGCTGTGCCTCTTGCCTTAATACTGAAGAAGTTTTTGGCTGACCGGAGTTTGGATCACCCATATTCTGGTGGTCTAAGTTCATATTGTTTGGTATGTAACTTTTCATAACACCTGCTGTTCCTGTCGTGGCTATCTATTACTCTCTGGATAACTTTCTTAGGTGTGAATGATGTCATGAACTTAAACTGACACCTTACCGTTCAAATTGTTGCTATAATAATAAAAAAACATTATGAGTGAATAGCTATTTTTTTTCTCCTTAACTTTAGTAGATTAGTCCCAGATATTTACTATTTGGTGATTTAGGTTTTTTTTTTCTGGATTAACCCTCTTAATCAGATGCATTTCTATCCATAGTATTATCTAGCACTGTATGACTTAGCCTTAAAGAACAGACCCAGTAAAGTACGGTCCTCAGCTAACTAATTTGTGCTTGTACCTTGCCACTTTTGTACAGTAGTTCATACTTGCTGATCTTCCTTTCTTCCATTTCTTTTTTCTCTCTTTCAATTAAGGGCAAATCCAGATTATTTGCATCAATATTGGTATCTTGAGAGCCCACTGAAAAATAATCCTCCAGTTTATAACTTCCTTTGCAGGTACTGTTAATCGTTCGTTTTCTTCAGCATGAGCATCATCTTGGTCGGCCCATTAACCAAGTAAGTTGCAAATCATGAATAGAGAAGAAGGGTTTTTTATATGCTCTATTTCATTACTAGTTCTTGTATCTTTTTCCTATTAGACGTTTGCTTCTGTATCATCCGGTTGTTATTTTGGTAATCAGCCTTCATGTAACTTGTAACAACAGGCAAAGTCATTTTTTCAATCTCTCTTAGTTAAATTCAGTTTTCTTATTTCCTTCTAAGTTAATTTCATATCTGTTCCTTCATGTTTGACAGAATCTGGGCAGCCTTTTGATGGATTTCCTATACTTTTTTGGGTAAGAAAAATACATCTGGACACTTTATCCTTTAATACATAAGGGAGGACACAAACTTCAAAGACTATAGGGCTCATATGCGATTTATCCTGTGCAAATTGCAATCGTTTTGGAGTAGTAATATAATTATCATCTAAGATGGAATTTAATTAGTGAGTAATCTGGATATCAGGAATGTATTTGATCCGCGCCATATGCGTATCTCTATCCAAGGAAGTGGCATTTATTTGAACCGAGAAAGAGGTCACAGGTGATAAAATTAAATATCAATGTATCAGTTTATCTGTTTCTGTCAACTATTGCCTTCTGTAATTTTTCCATATGCTTGATTTGCAGCATTGATCCAATACACATTGATGATCCTCTTTGCCCTGCCAATAATGTGGGCAGGAACTGTTTCCGCATTCACCAATGTATCAAGGTTACTTATAATTCTCCCTTTGCTGGTTGATTGGACCTTTCTTCTGCAGTATGTGTTTTTTAAGTTGTTTGTATCTTTATTTTCTCACCTTCTGGAATTTTGTTCTTACTATTTTCTGGGTTATCATACTGTGTATGGTAAACTTCAGAATTTCTAAAGCAATATTTTAGTCTTCATACTGTATTAGGACTAACTTTGTTTGGCCTTCAAGCATCAATTGTTGGTAACAAATTGCGCATATTTACTAACTCTACTGTTTGATCATTTGTATGGCAGGCTTTTGCTGATGCTTTTACTGTTCTAGAAAATGAGCTGCTGCAGTTCAGTGCAGAATGTTACACACCTGTGTCATCATTCAACCTACTGAAGAAAATAATGCCAAGTATTGATTTCGATGAGCTATAGAGATGAGAAGAGCCTAGGGATTCCACACAGTACAAGCGATGTTGGGCTGGAATGTCCTGTACTGCGTCCTGGACACTCAGAATGGTTATGTCAATTATTAAAAAAGGTAACTATTAACACCACATGTCAATCTGGGTTTCACTCTACATTTGCTAGGTTACACCCTAATATTAGTCCTATGAGTTGCAACATAAGTAATGTAAGATAGATATACAAAGTTGCAAACTGCCCATATTCAAGTGCGTTATTTGGTGAAGTTGTGTTCCAAA
Source organism: Oryza sativa Japonica Group (assembly GCF_034140825.1). Classification (NCBI taxonomy): domain Eukaryota; kingdom Viridiplantae; phylum Streptophyta; class Magnoliopsida; order Poales; family Poaceae; genus Oryza; species Oryza sativa. The sequence goes on along the minus strand of NC_089040.1, from coordinate 28,575,079 downwards.
GTATTGTAACTTCTATCCTGCTCTAACTTGGCAGCTGGGGGAGCCTTGAAATGGCTAATTCAGGAACAAGAAGGTGCTGCACGCAGAATGCACATATATTCAGGGATAGTTGTTCCTGCTCCCCATGTGACAGTGGGTTTCACCACGTGGTACGTATATTAAACTATCAAATCCATATTGATATCATGATTAACGGATCCTTAACCTTTCCCCCAACATTACAGTTTCCAACTTCCGGATGCAGAAATGAACTCATTCCTGCTGTTCACCTGTAAGGTTATGGAAAGAGCAGAGATCAGTATATCTGTTCGAAGCTACAAATCCTGAGCAGCATGGTGGGATAGGCTGCTCAACCGCAGCAACAGGTTGAAGTGGTTGGACGATGACCGTCATGAAATACCAATAACAACAAATGGAAGGACGTTTATATCGTGAGACACTCTGGCAGTTAGGCTATATAAACTCGTGGAAGACGAAAAGCATGTTACTACCTTCATCTCAAAATATAAGGGATTTCGGCAATGCAAAAATCCCTTATATTTTCAGGAAGGAGGTAATACCTACGAAGAAATCTGCTCCAACGTGTAGCATCAGTTGAACTGTGGAAGTGTCACTGGCAGTTTGTCGCCAGGCATAACATTGGAAGCACGAGTGCACGACTGGTGTGCGGAAGCAATTGTACAAAATTACGTCAACTAAGAGACATGGAACACAACTGATTCCCTGGAGCAGTCAAAAGGGTACCCTGAGCAGAACAACTGATTTTCGGCAGAGAACTTCCCAAGTTATAGGAAGTATCTGTTCCATGAACTGTAGTACTAATTTAGAATTTAAGTTAATTCACCCTTAAGTTATTATACTTTTCATGGATTTCGGATTGTTGCAGTCTGAACTATGGAATTCAAGTTATACAAACTTGTAAGAACGGCACCGTAGTGTATAGTACATCTGGATGAAATGTTGAATGGCATATGAGGCCAAGGCGTTTGGTGGCAGATTTGGCATTTGGATGAAATTTACGTACTGCATACAGTATGCACCAAGTAGAGTCTGCACATTGCAGACACATTTTTTCTGCCCGTCTGCAGGACTGCCGGATTGCCGGTGACATCAATTTTCATTCTCCTCCCAACAGTCACAGCCTCACAGGTCATCATGACTGCATGTAGTATTATGCATGTAGTATTAGGGCACCCACAATGGTTATCTATAGGCTCTCTATAAGAGATCCATGTCAGCATATTTTCCTACTTGGAAGAGATTAAATGAAGAGAGAGAGCAAAGCTATCTACTAACCTGGAGATAGTCTATAGAGAAAAACGAGGCAATGTATTAGAGAGCTATAGATACCCATGTAGACATACTATTGAGATGGTTTACTATTAATCTAGTCTATTGCTGAGATGTACATGTTTTATAGATAGCACCTTACTTTACTATTGCGGGTGCTCTTAGAGCAAGGTTAATGGTATAGCCAACTACTGGCTCTAATTTATCTATAGCCAATTTAATAGCTAATTTATACAATAGTTGTTTATTATACTATTAGTATATGGTCTCACTGTCATACACACACTGCGTCTTGGAGTTCGTGTTGCAGCTGGCTACAGATCTGTAGCCCACTGCTCTTCTCTCTCATCTTTTATCTCATTAAAATATGTTTATAGCTGGCTAATAGTCTGCTATTGTACCTGCTCTTAGGCGTGTGTTAATCCCTTGGAAAGAACCCGTCGGTGAGAATAACGAAACGCCTAGCTCGAGAGTGACCAAACGATTCGCGTTCTACATTCAACCCGGGCGTCGCATGCGCTCCTCTCGTTCCGATATTAATCCAGTCTCCACTTGCCTCTACAAATCTACATATAGGGTACTCGTAGAAGGAGTTGCTTGAGCCTTGCCATCTCACGCTCGCAGTAGCCGTAGTGCGAACCCACCACAAACAAGGCAATCGATCGGCAGCAATGTCATTTTCATCGTGGAACCTCACCGAGGCCACATCGGCTATTCACGACATCACGGTGAACGGCTACTCTGCCACCAAGTCCGGCGGTGAAAACGACTTCCCGTCCAGGCGACTCACCGTGGGTGGTTACGAGTGGGAGATCCGCTACTACCCAAAGGTGTTCATCACACATGGCGATTACCGTATTGCGTTCAGGCTCGTCTTCCTTGGACCTGCAGGGGCGAGAGGCGTGAATGCGTCGTTCAGCTGCCGCCTGATGGATCACCGCTCCACTTGGACGGAGGCACGTTGGCGTGATGCAAGCGGGAACCAGCACGACTGCAGGGCTGAAACTGTGTCACGCAAATTTCACCTCGCCAGGGAGAGCTCTGACTGGGTTAAGCTCATTAAACAGGACGATCTGGAGAGGAGCCCGGCTATTTTAGCTTGTGATTCTGAATGAGGTGCGTCATCACGGTGCTCAAAGATCCTCAGTAGTACGTAGGCACTAGGCAGCATACCCATGGTTTGATGCCGTTTGTCCGTATGGATTGGATCCAGAGTGCCGTCACCTCCATCCTAGCAGCTGGTGGGTTTCTGGTTTGCCAAGAGAAGCTTTACTTTAACTTATACATGCATTTCGATATCTACTTAATTATGTTGTGGTTAATTAGCCCCGAAATGGTCGTATGATTATAAGATTATATTTAATTGATGCCTGATGCTATTAGTATGTTCTCTTTTCTCATGGCGTTTGCAACGTTGTCATGATTTTTTTTTTTTTTGGAAACGTCGGAATGTAGCATCGGATCAAAGAAGCAGAAGGGGTTGGCCCATTGTTCACCCAGAGCAAGTTTTTAGGCTCTCTTCAACCCTCGGCTCTGCTACCTGTATATTCGGTCCACCAAACGGTGTTTACCTAATACCTACTGCCTCCGTTCCATATTACTTGTCTTTTTAAGTTTTTGTTTGTCAATGTTTGATCATTCGTCTTATTCAAAAAATTTTGGAATTATTATTTATTTTGTTTATCATTTGCTTTATTATCAAAAGTACTTTACATATGACTTATCTTTTTTTATATTTGCACTAATTTTTTAAATAAAACGAATTGTCAAACGTTATAAATAAAAAATCGAAAACGTCACCTACTATGAGATGGAGGGAGTACTCGGCTACTCGTTTCCTCTGAAAACGTTGATGATAGGATCAATTCCCAATTCTTCTGTCAAATGCTTCACCCAAGGTCAGCACGACTGCACAGGTCCTTGTGCCCGCTAATGCTTCGAAAAAGAAACATCTCTTAAAAGGAAAAAGTACAGCGAAGGTCCCTAAACTTGTCGTCAAGTTACAAAATCATCCATCAACCGCAAAATCAGATATCGACCGTCCCTTAACTAATCAAAACTGGTCATAATAGCTCCTTCGATAGTGTTGACCCCGGTTTTATCCTACGTAGCGGCTGAGTCAACGTAGGACCCATGTGGACCCCACATGTCAGGATGCCACGCCATCTCTTTCCCTTCCTCCTCATACTCTCTCTCTTCTCTTCTTCTTTCTCCTCTTCTCTGGGCAAACTGTTCGGCGGCTGGGGAGGAGGCCGCCGGGGCGACGCGGCAAAGGAGGAGAGCGGCGCTGCGACGGCTGCCGGCGGCGGCCGCAGTGGGGAGGCGGCCGTTCCATGGAGGCCACATCCCGCGCCAGCAACACCAACAACCACCCGGCAGCGACGGCGAATGAGGGGATGCTCTCCTCCTCATCGGCGTCGACGACGCGGCTGTCCACGGGGAGACAGCCGTTGCTCGCCCCCGGCCGCCGCCAGCTTCTCCTCCGCCTCCCGCGCCGAGACGGCGACAGCCGCAGCGCACGCATCAGGCGGTCGCGGCCATCACCATCCCGAGGTTAGTACTGGTTTCCTTTTAGGCGAATGGCTGCTGCGCCTCGAGGAGAGCGGGGTGGTTGGGGTACAGGCAGAAAGGAAGGAACACCAGCAATAAAATCAAAGCCAGCACCTCATCTTCTTGTTGAACTTTTCAGACGAGTATGCAGCAACAAACCAGCCGTCCAGATCAACCCCAACTCAACCTGGCGAGCAGAACACGATCGAGAGAAAAGGACAAACTTGTGTGCATATGTACTATGTTTACCATGTCAACATTCACAGATAATTCCATGAAGCAATTCTATATAAATCCTGCCATTTTGAGCAAAATGCTCAAGTGTATCGTCTCTGCTCTGAGTTCTGAACTTTGAACATGCAATCGAAAGCAGAACAAGATGGAGCGCTCTTCTTCCAAGCCGGTCATTGCGCTCGTGCTGCTCGTCGTATGCATCGTCAGCTGTTTCGAGGTTGTCACTGCCTAGTACGACGGTTCTTCCAGCAACGGCGCAGCGGTGACGGGCCCCATGGCCGCCGGTGGGAACTGCTCACTTGTTGTTGCTGCCGTTGTGCTCGCCATTGCAACGTTTGTCTGGAACTGAAACAGTGAGATGGAAACGCTGCGACCGCCTGATGCGTGCGCTGCGGCTGTCGCCGTTCCGGGCGCGGGAGGCGGAGGAGAAGCTGGCGGCAGCAGGGGCGAGCAATGGCTGTCTCCCCGTGGACGGCCGCGTCGTCGCCGCCAACGAGAAGGTTCGCCGTCGCCGCCGGGTGGTTGTTGGTGTTGCTGACGCGAGATGTGGCCTCCATGGAACAGCCGCAGCCAGCCGCCGTCGCGGCGCCGCTCTCCTCCTCTCCCGCCTCACCCGGTGACCTCCTTTCCAGCCGCCGGCCGGCTTGCCCAGAGAAGAGGAGAGTGAGAGAGAGAGAGAGAGAGGAGGAATGAGATAGATGATGTGGCATCCTGACTCGTGGGTGCCACGTCGGTCCACACTGACTCAGCCGCCACGTAAGACAAAACCAGGGTTAAAACCACCGAAGGATCTATTGTGACCGGTTTTGATTAATTAAGGGACGACCGAAATCTGGTTTTGCGGTTGGAGGATGATTTTGTAACTCGATGACAAGTTGAGGGACCTTCGGTGTACTTTTCCCCTCTTAAAACATGCGTGATTTTTTAACGGAATAAGTTCATCTGAGGTTCCTTAACTTGTCAACGAATCTGATTTTCGTCCCTCAACCGAAAAACCAGACATAACGGGTCCCTCAACTATCAAAACAGGTACAGATAAGGTCCCTTGGCGGTATTGAGGGTGGTTTTGGCGGACGTGGCGCCTACGTGGCTAATTTGACTCGGTCTTTATCTGATATAGGCACTGATGTGGCGCTTACGTGGCAATTTAATCCAGAAAAAATAATAAAACCCATGAGACCCACGTGTCAGTTCCACACACAAAATAATAAAAAAGTGGGCCCACCTGTCATTCTCATCCCTCTTCTTCCTCCTCTCTCTCCCCATCTCCCTTAGGGTGTGTTTGAGGGGAAGGGGATTGAGGAGATTGAGAAGATACGCAAAACGAGGTGAGCCATTAGCTCATGATTAATTAAGTATTAACTATTTTAAATTTCAAAAATGGATTAATATGGTTTTTTAAAGCAACTTTCCTATAGAAATTTTTTGCAAAAAACGCACCGTTTAGTAGTTTGAAAAGCGTGCGCGCGGAAAACGAGACTCAATCTCCCCAAACACCCTGGAACGAACGGTGCCTTAATCTCTCTCTCGGATTGGGATCCTCTCTCCAGGCGCAACGGAGAGGCAGTGGCGCATGGCGGCCGGCGGGAGAGGAGGGAGCGGCGCGACAGCGGAGGCACGGCCCGGCGGCTGTGGGCGGAAGAGGAAGGGGCGGCGGAGCTTCTTTTCTCCCTCTCGGTCTCTCCCCTCTCCACGCCATAGATCTCTCCCTCTCCCACTTACCCGCAGCCATGGCGGAGGACGCCCCCAGAGCCGCCGCCGCCGCCGAGGGAAGCCAGCATGCGTCGGCCGCGGAGGGAGGCTCCGCCGTCGGCCCGCCGCTCCCGCGGCACCAGTCGCCAAGGCCGCGGAGGTGCTGCTCCCGTCGCTCAGCATCTGGCCGCTGTCGCAGCGCACGCCAGCGAGGAGCAGACATTGATTTGATTCCAAGATTATTTTTTTTTAGCAAGGGTCAAGAACCCCATTTCTTAATTAACCCTTTCTTTTACTAAAAATGATCGTACCAGTACAGGTTCAGCCAAAGCGGCAAGCAATTTGATTCCAAGATAGTATCAGCTTAGCTAGCAGTGGCTAGCTAGCCATGAGTAATAGTGGCAAGGAGCAGCGGCGGATGGACCGGTTCATCGTGATCCCCTTCTCCACCTGCCGCAATGGATCCAGCGTGGACGTCGTCGATGGCGGCGGCAAGAGCGGCAAGAAGCCCCAAGGTTCGTTGTTTGGAGTCTTGGATGCTTATTCTTCACTTCTGCTCTATCTTGTCGATTGTTTTTTGCGGGGTGATTTAGGAGTTTGGTATTAGTGATGTTGTGTACGTGTCTAGGCGGCGGCGGCGAGGGTGGCGGCGCGGCGGACCACCACCGCCAGCACGTGGCGCACATCGGCTGGGACGGCAGCACAAACACCACCACCAGCCTCCGCTCATGGAACCGCGCCGCGCCGCCGTCCTCCTCCTCCTCCACCACCACCGCGTCCACCTCGTCAGCCTTGGCGGCGCCGGTGACATCAATAAGGAGTCGGCGCCGGCGGGGCCTCGGTTGTGCAGCTCATGTCCTACCGTCTGCCGCAGCCAGGGCCAACTCCCACCGCCCCTTCCTCTTCCGCCCACAGCTGCCGGAGCCGTGCCTCCACCGCCGCGCCGCTCCCTTCTCTCCCGCCGGCCGCCGTGCGCCGCTGCCTCTCCGTCGCACCTGGAGAGAGGATAGGGGAGAGAGACGAAGAGAGGGAGATGGAGGGAGAGGAGGAAGAAGAAGAGGGGTGAGAATGACATGTGGGGCGCACATGGGCCCCACCATTTTTTATTAATTTATGTGTGAAACTGACATGTGGGTCCCACGGGTTTTATTATTTTTTCGGGTCGAATTGCTACGTAAGCGCCACGTCAGATGAAGACCGAGTCAAATTAGCCACATAGGCACCACGTCATCCAAAACTGGCCTCAAAACCGCCGAGGGACCTCATCTGCACCGGTTTTGATACTTGAGGGACTCGTTGTGTCTGGTTTTTCGGTTGAGAGAGAAAAATCGGATTCGTTGACAAGTTAAGGGACCTTAGATGAACTTATTCCTTTTTTAACCATCAAAATGGGGCCAAACTGTGGTTGGTTCATGGGCCTCACGCCGGCTTCAAATTGGGCCACAGCTTCGTCTCGCGTCAAAGTACCTTGGAATAAGTTCACTTAAGGTCCCTTAACTTGTCAACGAATCTGATTTCCATCCTTCAACCAGAAAACTAGATACAACGGGTCCCTCAACTATCAAAACCAAAGCGGGTCCCTCAGTGGTTTTGGTTTATGTGGCGTCTACGTAGCAGGTTTGACTAGCTCTCCGTCCCACGTGGCATTGACATGGCAATTATATCTTGGAAAATAATAAAACCGTGGGCCCACTTGTCAGCTACACAAAATATCATTTAAAAATAGCAGGGCCCACGTGGGCCCACATGTCAGCTACACAAAAAAATACTGGTGGGGCCCACGTGGGCCCTACAAGTCATTCCCTGCCCTCTCGGCTCTCCCTCTTCTTCCTCTCTGCTCTCCCTCGTCCTCGCAGCGGAGCAACGGCGGCAGCGGGCAGAGCAGAGGCACAAGCGGAGCGGCGACGACCTCGCCAAGGACGCCACGCGTACCTCCGACGCGAGAGGAGCGGTGACGCATGCCGGCCGGCGGGAGGGAGGGAGAGGAGCGGCAGGGGGGAGCTGCACGCAGCTGCCGGCGGGAGAGCATCGGCGGCGCACACCGGCCGACGGGTGGGAGGGAGATTAGCGGCTGCGCGCGCAGCGCTGCCGGAGAGGGCGTCCGACGGGAGCGCTGCGAGGGAGGAGGCAATGCGCGCCGGCCGACGAGAGGGAGGGACAGGAGCAACGGTGCGAGGGGGTCGGCAGCCGGCGAGTGGGCAGAAGAGGAGCGGCAGCCCCCCGGCCTCTCTGCCCTTGTCGGCATTCCCCTCACAGCGAGCGGCGGCCGTCGACCGTCTCCGCCCCCCTCGTCGGCTGTCGGCTTTTTCCCTCTCCGTGCGCGCTTGCCGGCCGCCGAGGAAGGATGGCCGGGAGGGAGAGAGAGAGAAGGAGACGCGGTCCGGCGGTCCATCGTCTCCCGTCGTCCATGGCATGGATAGAGGAGGGTGGGACCCACTAACATGTAGATCGTACTATTTTTCCTTTTGTCTTACTGACATGTGGGCCTCGCAGTTTTTGTTTTTATTTTTTTATATATTTTGCTTCCGTTGCCACATCATCTACACCAAGGACGAAGGCAGAGTTAAACTAGCCATGTATGTGTTACATCAGCCAAAACCATCATCAAAACCGCTAAAGGACCCGTTGTATCTGGTTTTTCGGTTGAAGGACGAACATCAAATACATTCACAAGTTAAGGGACCTTAAGTGAACTTATTTCAAGTACCTTCCACAGTCAGTCTCAAGTCTGCGTTGGTAGAAGGGCGCGTTGAAACGGAAAGATCTCTCAAAATCTCTGGATTTAACAGAGCGCTGCCTGGGAAAACGCAAGCACGATTCGCGAAACACTCTCGAGAGCGGTACAACGGTTCGCGTTCACCCAAGCCGTGCAGACATCTGTATATAACGCTCCCTTTGCTCAGGCTCGTTCGCCTCCGCTAGCTTGCCTGGGATCCGCATCAATGGCGCCCTCCTCAAACCTCACCCAGGCCGCGCGCGCCGTCCACAAGTTCAACGTCAATGGCTACTCGGCCACGAAAGCCATGGCCAAACACGAGCATGTCTCTTCCAAGCGTCTCACCGTGGCCGGGTATGCGTGGGAGATCCACTACACCCCAGGCCACGATGCGCACTGGCACTACTGGGTCGCCTTCAAGCTCGTCTTCCTCGGCATCGGCGAGCAGGCGCAGCGCGCCGGCGGCGACGACGACGACAACGACGCTGGCGCCATCAAGGCGTAGCTCAGCTGCTGCCTGGTGCACCCGTCGACCACGCGCTCCCATGCTTCCGAGGAGAAGAGCGACAGTCGCACGCGTTCGGGTCCGCGAACGAGAGCTCGCCGTGGGTTCTGCTCGTGAAGCGGAGGGAGCTGGAGGCGTCGGGTTTCATCACCGGCGACTCCTTCGCCGTGCGCTGCACCATCACGGTGCTCAGCAAGAACACCATCAACTCGGCCGAGCCGTCCCCCGACCTTCACCTGCAGCTCGGTGAGCTGCTGCGGAGCGGGAGATTCGCCGACGTCGAGTTCATCGTTTCCGGCGTGTCCATCGCGGCGCACAGGTGCGTGCTCGCCGCGAGGTCGCCGTCCCTCGCCGCCGCCGTCCTGAAAGGTGGCACGAGGAAGAAGGATGGGTCGGTGCGCGTTGAGGTCAAGGACGACATGAGAGCCGGCGTCTTCAGGGCGCTGCTCCATTTCATCTACACCGACACGTTGATGGAGCTCGACTGGAGAGAGGATGGTTCTGATCCCCTGCTGCCGAGGACGATGGTGATGAGCTTGAATGAAGCCGCGGGTCGGTATGGGCTGGAGAGGCTCAAGCAGATTTGCGAGAATATGCTTGGATTTGACGATGCTTGTAGTGCAGATTGTGCTGTCATGTAACGCATGCTCTGCATGCTGCCAACCGTTGAGAACTCTTTTCTTATCGTTGTTTGCTACTTCGTCACGAGTCACGACGAGCAACGAACCTTAGATCTGTGACTCGCGAGTTGTGAACTTGTGATGGGTGTGCTAATGCAGTGCACAATCTGTGCTTTTATTTACATCCGACATGTACTCGTGTATGGAGTACTGGATTTGAGATAATGAAAATGGATTACATCTCCAGCTTCTATCATAAGACACACAGTCATAAGTTTAATAATAAAAAAGGGTAAAGATAAAATTAAAATTAAAATGAGAAATAAGGCGATGAGACAAATCTCCAACTTCTCTTTATTATGGACTAGCGTTAAACCACATAATGTTCTTTAGCTAGCAATTCTAATGGAACTACGCCACCTATAGTGGAATAAGAGACTATTGGCTACCGATTTCAAAAGTGTAGCACTGTCGACGGGTGATACCCGTAGACCGGATATAGAGGGTATTGGGGTACGCTGGTACAAAGATCTACGTAGTACGACATCGAGCAATCAAAAGACAAGAATTATACTGGTTTAGGCCCCTTGACAGGTAATAGCCCTAATCCAGTTGATGTGGGATTATATGGTGGAAAACACAGGTTACAAAGGAAAAGATGAAACTTGTCAGATCCGGCGAGATTGTAGTCGAGTTGATTCGACTAGCTCTCGGCGACTTGGCTCCTCGCAGGCTCCGGCTTCTTAGACTGTGTGGATTCTGAGATTCGATGATCTATGCCCTTCTCGGGGGGTCCCTTTTATATGACAGGTCTGGTACTCTCCGAGTAGGACTCGAAGATACCAGACCTAGCACGATACGTAGGTAACCCAGTTCTTGTCCGAGAAGGACTTTTTCCCGTCTATTGATTTCGTGAAAGGTTTCCTTAGATCATAAAGGAAATATCCGCGTGCGCGTGGGTATGCCATGTCGATACGTATCGTATATCGAAGGGTAGGGGGTATGCCTGACCCGTAACCCTGACAGTAGCCTCCGACTTTTGCTCAAAAACGAACTCATGCGACCATTCGCGACTTCGGGCGTCTAGAACGTTATCATTCCGGGTGCGAGAATCGCGGAGTTGATGTGTAGTCGAGCATCCCGTTTGAAGCCCAACAGTCACGAGTGAATTTTGAACTGAAGTCCAAAAACTGCCGCGCGTAATAGACTTAGAAATTTCCAGCGGGGATTTCTCTCAGTTCCTTGGAATTCGCACCGTTGGGGGTGCGCTTATTTAAAGGGATTTTGGGTGCACGTTTTGAAGTCCGCCAACTCCGTCAAACACACCACCTGTTAGCACTCCTCACCTTCTCCGCTGCCGTAAAGAACCCTAGCTTCGCCAGCTCTAGGTCCATCTCCGGCGATCTTTCAGCAGCGATGAATCTCGGCAAGTCGGCTTCCACCAGCGCGACCCTAAAGAAGCTCCAGGAGGACGGCGCCCTTCCTGGCCGTGAAAAGGCGGAGAGGAAAGCAGGAGGTACTAATCCTCAGCCCATCTTAGGTCGCATGGTTGCGATCGAAGATTATGTTGTTGTTAACGACCAAATTTGGTAAATTCTATCACTATTGGCATCGGAGATGAAGATCAGATCGAAGTGGAATCCAAGATGAAGATCGTTGCGGAGACAGAGTAAAAATTGGCTGCAGTCTAAATCAGCTAAGGTCAGGATCGGCAGAGTTCGAGTTGGACGGGGCTAGCCGATACAGCTGATTCCGATAATATGACCCGGTGAACGTCATCGGGTTTAAGTTGATGTGCTTCAAGGTGATTGCCATGCATGGATAGAGTCCTGGGAAGGCAATTGTATCTATTAATTAGGATATTCTATGTAATTTCCTTAGAGATATGTTTGGGCAAAAAGTCTGCCGTAAAGACTTATGGTATCTTAGAGTTTGCTAGAGATAATAGTCGTGTCCGTTATGGACGTATCTTGTAATTCTCGTGTATAAATAGACCCGAGCCCTATATAAAAAAGAGATAACACATCCAATACAATCTCGGCGCATCGCCACCCTTTTTTGCTTTACTTTTATTTCGACGAGTTCGTGCTCTCGGGTTGAGCTACATCGGTTTCGATCTTCAACAAAGAGGTAAAACTTGTCATGACGACTTATGTTCTCAGGATTAGTGCTTCCATCTTTATGACACTCTAATCTTGTCTATATAATTCGTCGAGTTATCATATATCTCATATAGTCTTCGATAATATCTTTATCTAACCTATAATCGGCTAACATCTGCTAATGGAAGGCAGCCGATTAGGTTATACAATGACGTTAACTTAGATTATGTGATATATCTACCACTCTATAAAACTTCCAGCGGCTTGATTATCTAGATATTGTTCTTCTTTTCATACTTAATGCTGCATCAGTTGAGTTTGATCTATTAAGTCGTGCTTAGAATTGCAATCTCTAGCCTGCTTTCTGGTTGCCAATTAGGGTAATATCGGAGTTTCAGCCGATCTTATCTGATTTAACTAATTTTATTTTATATGCTTGATTGATACGTTAAATCTGCCCTTTATGTTAAGATTTTATTGCATCTAAGTATATTAAGCTTATGTTTGGTATATTCTACTTGCTTTAATATCTTAGTATAGAGTGGTATCGGAGTATTAGCCGATACATGCTAGATTTACCTGATCAGCTATGTTATGAATGTATATAATCCTACTATTAATATATATTTCAATCTAAGTGATTTATACTGTCTCGGCAAGGCGACCGATCTATCCCAATCACTTGATTTAAGTATATACTGATATAAGGATTATATATCATTAATGTCTACAGTTGATCGAGTAGATTTAGTTCTGAATTGCTTATTGATATTTGCCGATCGATGTACGCATGACATCGGCTTGAAATAAATGATATGTCATCAGCACCTAGCCGATCGGCTATCATTTATAGGATTAATTGCGGTTTCTTTGTTCTATCTCTTGTTGATTGCAGGATCAAATCAACTGGCACACTCATACATCCGAAGGCGAGCTTTGGACCTGCACTGGAGTTAAGCAGATCTCCCAGGCCTCGTGTTTTATATCAACAGTTGTCTGCAGGTTTCTCCCTCCACCCTCCGAATTCCTTCTGCTGGTTTTGAATTTCTATGGGCTTTCTCTTCTGCATTTGAACCCCAATTCCATTGCTTTCCTTAGCGTCTTTGTGCATCTTTGCGAGGCCTACATTGGGGTAGAGCCCTTTCTTGATCTGTTCCGCTTTTACTACGAGTTGCGCTGGATGGAATCCAATAGGGTATCCGGTTGCGTCGGGTTCCGACTTCGTGATGGCATGAAGTCGCATTATGTCCCCTTCCAATGTCCCTCTTCTCGCAACAAATGGCGGAACAGGTGGTTTTACCTTGAAATCAAGGATTCAAATCCGGTCCTCGTTGTTCCCGAGGAACAACCGGACAAGATTCCGGTCTGGACCGCCAAACCCTCCTTGACCCCCTCTCTCCAACCGTTTATCGACATCATCGATGATCTCCGAGAACAGGGCTTATTGGGATATGAAGTCGTTGCAGACTTCATCGGTAGGCGAATCCAGCCGCTCCAGGCTCGGGCCCATCCGGCTTATGACTATTCCGGGCCAGACGACGCGACCTGGGTTTCTCCTCGGGGTATCTTTCTCGCATTCATTTAGACATGCTTGTACTCGCGTTACTCTTCAACTTATCAAAAATTGATTCCTTTTTGACAGGTCTGAGCAGCGAAGCCGTGGAGCAGTGTGTTGGTCAGGTGATGATCAGCGGCCCGACCACGGCGAGCGACATCCCCGCACCCCTTTGTGAAAAGGGTGCGACGGAGCGCGACGAAGCAATCAATGTGAGTTCATTCGATAGCGTCCCGCCTTCTCTGCTCGAAATCAGCTTATGATATGATTTAGCGTAGGCCCTTCCTTTGACTGATGTCGTCGGACCGCTCGCGGATCATCAGGTGGCGGCATCTCTGAAGGAGAAGGTCGTCAAGGAGGCGTCTGACGCTGCTACCACCAGTGATGGCAAAGCTCCGACCAAGGCGAGGAAATTCTCGTATGTGCTCGGACATCGCCGCAAGGCAGCGACTCCCTCGGTAATTTCACCTCGTCGCTATGTTGTGTAGCAAGGAAGGTTTATTCTCACTCCACATTGGTTGTCTTGCAGGCTTCCGACGCGTCTCCTCCACCTCCGCGACGTTAGCGCATTGTGACGATCGGCGAGAAGTTAGTAAACAGACTTTTGGATTCTCGTGTCTTCTATTCAAATGGAGTTTTGATTCGTGGTTATTTGTAGGGAGGCGCGGGCGAAGGCTGCGCGGGCCAAATCCAGAGGAACGTCCAGCGCATCCCCTGCCACGGTGTCGACAGATGTCGTGCCCGTGGTCGGGAGTCGGGAGGCGACGCCAAGCGGCCCTGTTAGCGATCCCGCTGAGGGTCGTAGTCTGGCAGAGGCCGTCCTCACCTAGGAAGAGCTCCAAGTCGAAATGGGGCGCCTTCTCGAAGCTGGTGCTCGCGGCACCGGCCGCGAGATCTCAGAGGCGAGGGTGGAGACGGCGGTGGCAAACGCGCGTGCCGAGCGGTTGGTGCGGGAACTGGCTGAGGCCTGTGAGGACCTCACGAAGATGAGGGAGCTGGTGGCCGGGAACGAGCGCCAACGCAAAGGGCTCGAGGACCGCATGTCGGAACTTGGAGACAATCTCTCTGAGATCCGTGGTTCGCTGCGGGTCACCTACACCGGCCTTCACCAGCTCGCCGAGGAGTGCGGCGTCAAGTCCACGATCCCGGTGAACCCCGACGAGTTCTTGTTGACTTCTTCTCTTGCGGAGCTGGCGACGGTGATAGGGGAAATCCCCTCCAAGCATTCGGCCAGGATCGCGGAGGAGACGTCCAACGGTATCTACACCGGGGCGTGTCACATCCTCGCGTGTGTAAGGTTGTCGCGCCCTGAACTCGATCTGCGTGATATCTTGGATCAGGGGGCGGCAAGCGACACGCGTAAGGAGGTGATGGAAGAAGTCAGTGACCTGGGGGAGTCTGTCCTCCCCCTTTTTGAAGAGTAGGACTTCTTGTATTTTTTATAATTTGCAAATCTTGAACTCTGGTTGCTTTCGGGCGTATGATTACCATCCTTGTTCAGTGTTGATTTCGGAAGTTTTTCTTGTCGATTGTAGAGATGCTGGTGACGAGGATGTTCAGCAGCGCGGGTAGCCCGAGTCACTAGCGATAATTCCGGTACTTGAGTTTGAACCACGCGTCTCACATGACGTCGAGGACCAAACTCTTGATGTGGAGGTCGAGATGGGGACAACCACCTCAAGTGAGTAGCCTTTTTAACCCGTGTTGGGTTAGTGGTTTCCAGGTTGTCTTAGTGGTCGTTATGTTTAGCAGATCTCGAGGATGCCCTTGCAACCCAAGATCGTCGTATCCAATATTAGAAGACAAAATTTGAAGTGGCGGAACTCTCGAGAACCATGCTAGCCGTGAAGAAAGAGCAAGCCATGGAAACGCTCCGAGGACGCGAGGTGTGGTTTGCGTCATATTTAAAGAGTTGCTGTACCTCAATGGCCCGGGTATGCGGGGAGCTTCGAGTAGTCCGCAACACTCCTGAGGAATCGGCGACCGGGTACATCTCGTGGCTCAACGGGGCCTGTGCCCAACTCGATGGCATCGGCAGGCGTATCGATGAGGCCTTGAAACAAGAGTGTCGTCGAGCGAGTCGATATGCCGGAGGACATGTGCTAGCTTGCCTGCGAGATCACCGCCCGCGCCTGGATCTCGAATTCCTCCATGAAGGGTTTGCTCGTTCTCGGAGGACTCCGGCGGAGATAGACCACCTTGCGAGGTCGATGACGCCGTTAGCCGAGAAGGTATTCCAGTCTATGGACTGGCATTGGCCCTCTTGGTAATACTCGTGGCCTGCTATAGATGTCTTAGGAAAAAGTGTAATGTAGTGGGAGATCTATGTAAAAAACAAGTAAGAATTATTATGTGAATAAAGAAATATTCCTTAAACAAATGCATCTTACTCTGGATGTTATGTGTTAGAGTGTGTTCTTAGTTAACGACCTCGGCTGTTTGAGTCGTACACTCTCCCTAGCCCCCAGCCTTGTCGTCGGAGAAATTTTCTTGGATGATAAGGCTCTTGGACACTTGATCTGCCTAGGTTGAATAAGCTCTGATCCTAGCCCCCAGCCGTGAAGTTGGAAAGCTCGGTTTCCGATTACACGGCTTGGTTAATACGCACGGCGAGAACTCTTACACGACCAGATCTTACATGGTCTTTCGTCTCTGAAGGATCTGACAAGGCCTTATCGGTTCTGGGCATCCCCAGCCGAAGATCCCTTAGGTTCCTCGGAGGCCTTGTCGAGACGGCGTAAAGGGTCATAAGGATATGTTTCAACGTTAGGTGTTATCAGAGTAAGGGATCGTCGAGTGAAAACACTTTGGTCGTGGTATGAAACCTAGAAATAGGCTTTATTGATACTGTAAGGGTGCTTACAGGTACGGTGTTATTGACTCATACATAGAATTTACGTAGTTGGTCAATGTTCCACGAATTTGCTAATTCGCGACCGTCGCCGTCTGCGATTTTGAATGCGCCTGGCCGCAAGACTTGTGTGATCGTGTAGGGTCCTTCCCATTTTGGTGAGAGTTTGTTTTGCCCTGCTTGGGTTTGAACTCGTCAGAGGACATAGTCGCCGATCGAAAGTATGCGTGCTCGGATACGCTTCTCGTGATAACAGCGGAGGGCTTGTTGATAGCTAGCTGCTCGAACAGCAACTCGCTCACGATGCTCCTCGAGAAGGTTTACATCAATGTCTCGCTGTTCCTCGTCGGAATGCTTCTGTACTCGTGTACTTTGATGTCGTAACTCGCCAGAGAGCATGGCTTCAGACCCGTACACGAGGAAGAAGGGTGTTTCCTTGTTGGATGTTGTCGGTGTGGTGCGTACGGCCAATAGTACTGATGGGAGTTCTTCAACCCATTTTTTGTCATGTGACATGAGTCTGTCGTAGACGCGGGTTTTTATCCCTTGTAGTACTATGCCGTTTACCCTTTCGACTTGTCCATTGCTTTGAGGGTGAGAGACCGAGGCAAAACATATTTTGACTCCCAAACCGATGCAGTAATCCTGGAAGTCGGCGCTGATGAATTGAGAGCCGTTGTCGGTTATGATGTGGTGCGGTAGTCCGTATCTGCAGTATATCCCTCTGATGAACTTAATGGCGTTGTCGGCCTTGATTTCCCCAGTGGGTAGTGCTTCGATCCATTTGGTGAATTTGTCGATCGCCACAAATAGGAATCTATAGCCGCCCTGTCCTCGTGGGAATGGCCCAAGTATATCTAGCCCCCAGCACGAGAACGGCCAAGTCAGAGGGATTGTCTGGAGCGCTTGTGCAGGTAGCTTTGTGTGCTTGCTGTGGAATTGACAGGCTTCACATCGCTGGACCATGTCGCATGCATCTTTAAGGGCGGTTGGCCAGAAAAACCCTTGTCGAAAGGCCTTGCCGACTAATGTCCGACCGGCGGCGTGTGACCCGCATATGCCTTCATGTATGTCGAAGAGGAGTTGTCTGCTGTCGTCGGTAGAGACGCATTTGAGAAGTATCCCGTTTGGCGCTTTTTTGTATAAATCGTTACCGACCATACAGTAGATCTTTGCTTTACGGGTTATTTTCTCGGCCTCTGTGTCGTCCTCGGGCAATTCCTCGCTGCTGATGAATTTGATTAATGGGGTACGCCAGTCGTCTGTGGTTTCGATGTCAGCAACGTCACGTTCTGCCTCGGTGACCTCCGAGCTAATGTTGGGGGTGCTCGGGCCAGACTCACCGTTAACTTCTTTCACCGATGGCTTCGTCAGGACGTTGAGAAAGGTGCCGGGGTCGAGCGGTTCTCGTCTGGATGCGCGTCGTGCTAGGTCGTCTGGCTCGACGTTGTCCTTGCGATAGACGTGTCGGACCTCGATCCCGTCGAACCTCTTCTCTAGCTTCCTGACCTCTGCAAGATACTTGGATAACTCGGGGTTGGAGCATTTGTAGTCTTTGTGCACCTGGTTTGCGACTAGCTCAGAGTCTCCTTTGACGATTAGTCGCTTGGCCCCAAGTGCGGCTGCAGCTCGTATCCCGGCGAGTAGTCCTTCGTATTCTGCAGTATTATTGGTTGCCCTGAAGTTGAGGTGGATTGCGTGCTTGAATTGATCTCCGGAGGGAGATGTCAAGATAAATCCTGCCCCTGCTCCTTGGCTGTTGAGTGCGCCATCAAACGCTATTGTCCATGTCTCATTGTCGCCTTGGTTGTCTGACTTGTTATCTGGCATGGTCCAATCGGCCACGAAGTCGGCGAGTACCTGAGATTTGATGGCTGTTCGCGACACAAAGTGGATATCAAATTGGCTTAGCTCGACTACCCATTTCGCGATGCGGCCGACAACGTCTTTGTTTCTCACAACTTCGCTGAGGGGAAGGAGGAGACAACTGTGACTCTGTGGGCTTGAAAGTAGTGGCGTAGCTTCCTTGATGTCATGATGACTGCGTAGAGCAGTTTTTGAATCTGTGGGTATCTTGTCTTTGCATCATGGAGAGCTTCGCTGACGTAATAAACTGGTCGATGTACTTTCTCTCTCTCGACTACAATGACAGTGCTAACGGAATATGGCGTAGCGGCAATATAAAGGAATAATTCTTCATTAGGTTGGGGAGCAACGAGTACAGGTGGGTTTGATAGGTAGCGCTTGAGTGCAATAAATGCCTCTTCGGCTTCCCGTGTCCATACAAATTTGTCTTGTTTCTTCAACAAAGCGAAGAAAGGCTGTCCTCGTTCTCCCATCCTAGTGACGAATCTGCTTAATGCTGCCATGTATCCGGTTAGCTTTTGTACCTCCTTGAGTCTTGTGGGCGACTTCATGTTCTCGATTGCTTTGATCTTCTCGGGATTTGCCTCTATTCCTCTACCAGAAACAAGGAATCCGAGTAGCTTGCCCGACGGTACTCCGAATGTGCACTTCTCTGAATTGAGCATGAGGCGATATCGTCGGAGGTTGTCGAACGTTTCCCGCAGGTCGTCAATCAATGAGTCACTTGTCTTGGTCTTGACAACGATGTCGTCAACGTAAGCCTCGACATTGTTGCCAAGCTGGTTGCTAAGTGCGCCCTGGACCGTGCGCTGGAAAGTGTTCCCGGCGGTTATTAGTCCGAAAGGCATCTTAACGTAGCAAAATACCCCGAACGGCGTGATGAACGCTGTCTTCTCCTCGTCCTCTTTTGCCATGCTGATTTGGTGGTAGCCAGAGTAAGCGTCAAGGAAGCTTAATAGCTCGCAGCCGGCTGTTGAATCCACCAACTGATCAATTCGAGGGAGAGGAAAGTGATCCTTGGGGCACGCCTTGTTGAGGTCTGTGAAATCGACACACATTCTCCATTTTCCGTTGGCCTTCCTCACCATGACTGGGTTGGCTAGCCACGCTGGATGAAGTACTTCTTTGATGAAGCCAGCTTTGAGAAGTTTGTCGAGCTCTTCTCGTATGGCTTGTTTTCGGTCTGGTGCAAATCTCCGCAGTCTTTGCTTTACTAGCTTGGCATCGGGTCACACCATAAGTTTGTGCTCAATCACCTCCCTGGGGACCCCCGGCATGTCGGACGGCTGCCAAGCAAACACGTCGGCATTATCGCGGATGAAGGTGATGAGCGCGAGTTCCTATTTCTCATCTAGTGTAGCCCCGATTTTGACAGTCTTGTCGGGGTTAGCACTGGAGAGCGGAACGATCTTGATGGTGCCGTCCGGCTTCGGCGCCTTGTTTGGCTTGCTCACTTTCTCCGGTGGCTCAGACGTGGCGGGTGGGGTGGGCGTTTGTTCGACCATGTCGAGGCTCCGCCTGTCGCACTGCACCGCCAGCTTTGCGTTCCCCTAAATAGTGATTGTTCCCTTCGGTCCCGGCATCTTGAGCACTTGATATGCGTAGTGGGATGCGGCCATGAACTTCGCAAGTGCAGTTCTTCCGATGATGGCGTTGTAAGCTGTATCGAATTCAGCGACATCGAAGGTGATCTGCTCTGTTCGGAAGTTGTTGGCTTGGCCGAAGGTCATGGGCAACGTAATCTTGCCCAGAGGTCTGGACGATGATTGGGGAGTAATTCCATGGAAGGGTTGATCGGTTGGTGTCAACGCACTTTGCGGAATTGCCATTGCATCTAGAGTGCTGGCGAAGAGGAGATTGATCGAGCTGCCACCGTCGATGAGAACTCGCGCTACCGTGACGTTCCGAATAGTGGGTTCGACCACAATCGGATATCGTCCTGGGATAACAGAGGTCTTGGGGTGGTCTTCATCCGAGAACTCTATCCTCTGCTCAGACCACTTCATCTTGGGTGCAGCCCCCTGCCATGTCGAACAGACTTCACGTTCCGCTTTCTTGTATTCCCGCTTGGAGGAGTACGTTGTGGAGCCGCCGAAGATGTGTGAGACGTGGAGGTCGGAGTCTGGGTACGCAGAATCCGATTCGTGAGAAGATGTCTCCTCGTTCTTCTCGATAACACGTACTCGCTTGCCTTTTTTGAACGCCATGTGCTTCTCGAGCGACTTTTTGAAAACAAGGCAATCCTCCAGAGAATGTCTGTCCGTTTTGTGTATGGGGCATCATGATTTCTTTGTATCGCTGCCTTGTGGGTCTGGGCGCTTGGGAGGGTTCACGTATTCTGCTGCGAGGACTTCCGCTTGAGCTTTCCTTTTCCCGTTTTTGCGATTTTTCTTCTTATTTGACTCAGAGGCGTCTGCGGCTGGTTTCTTCTCTCCCCCAGTCTTCGGCTTGTCGTTCTTGCGTCTTAGCGCGTCATCCACATGGGCGCACCGCTCAACAATCTCGAATAATCTTCGAGTAGTTGTGATGCGTCTTGTCGCCAACTCCTGGGTAGTGTAGCGATCTCTACCACCGGACTTGAAGGCGCGAATTACAGAAGCGTCGATAATTTCGGGAATTGTGTTTCTGCACTCGTTAAAGCGCCAAACGTATTCCCTCAATGATTCCCCCGAGTTCTGTGTTAGCGTGTGTAAGTCGTCGTTGATCGCGTGGCGCTTGTATGTTCCTTGGAAATTGGCGATGAACTGTTGCCACAGGTCTGCCCACGAAGAGATTGAGTAGGGAGGAAGATGCATCAGCCATGAACGTGCAGAACCCTTCAACGCAGTTGGTAAATAGTTCGCCAATGCGTTGTCATCTGCTCCGGCAGCATAAAGCACTATCGAGTAGACTTGAAGGAATTCTTCGGGGTCGGTGCTCCCATCATACTTTTCAATGGCCCCGGGTCGGAATCTCTCAGGCCATCGGACATCACGTAGGGAACGACCGAAAGCCCTACACCCAGCGCTGGGGCGGTGGGTTGTCGGCGGTCGCGTGACCTTCGTGGATGTCTGTCTGACGATGAAGAGGACGCGGATGATGACGATGACGATGGGTCGCTTGGCTCCGGCGTACGATTACGAGGATGATGACCTGGATCCCGAGAATCTTGTTGTTGTCTCTCGTTGTTATCTCGGCGCCGATCTCCTTCGTCGTCGTCGTTGCGGCGACGGCCATGACTAGTATTGTCTGGCCCCCGCCGTTCGCGATCGTTGCATTCTCGGTCCTCGTTTGGGCGGTTTCCTCGATCATGGCGCCATGAAGAAACATGACGCCGAGAGCGATTTGCGTCGTCCCGTGTGCGCCGTGCTTCTCGGCGATTGTTAATTTGATCTCGAAGATCGCCAGTGCCACGAGGTGGAGGGGTAGCCTGTCGAGGCAATTCCCTCCGCTCCGGATCTTCACCATTGGCGTCGCCGATTGGTGGCTGATCTTGGTGTGCTGCGGTAGCAGCCTCTTTGAACGCATTGCTGAGGTTAGTCACCGACTCCCGTAATCATTCTGTCCAACGCTCGAGGTCGTCGTTCAGAACGGGATCGTAAGGAGTTTCCCTCAGTATAGCTTGAATAGCCCTGATGTGCTGGACTAGAGTAGTCGATTGATTCGCCGCTTCTGCGTTGGCTTGCGCTGACGTGCCAACGTCATCGATAACTAATACCTCCCGCGGCGCACTTGTTGTCGATGACCCGTAGTCTTCGAGGGGATGTAAGACCGATGGTTCGTGAGGATCGAGATCGATTACCCCAACGAATCGATCTGAGGCTGGAGTCGCTCCCTGTTCCTTGCCGTTATCCCTAGCGGGGACGTATGACTTAGGAGACGGGGTTTTCATGGCGCCGAGGAGAACTTTGCAGCTCGAGAGATCGTGATTCTTTGTCTTGTGGATAGGACAATAGACATCCCGAGTCGGAGAAATACATTGAATTCCACGTTCTTTGCAGGCGCGAATTTCAGCACGGACGTTGATGAATACCCAGCAATCTTGAAGGGTATGTTTCTTGGTTTTGTGGATAGGACACCAAGACCTGATAGCTTCGGAAGTCATCTTTGTCGGCCCGTGATTTATGTCGGTGGGACAAGACTTGGCCGCATCAGAATCCTTCCCGAGTTTGGATGTAGTCGGTAATCCGTTCTCCGTTTCAACGGGTGGATTTTTCGACATGGAGCCGTCTTGGTTTGTGGCCACTGCGTTCTCGTTTTCAGTCATTGGAGGACCGGTTGAGATTGGCATCGTGGTGTAAACCGGGAAGACGATTTCACCGACTTGAGTCCATACCAACATTGTTGAAGTTGAGAATGCTTGGCTGGAGCTGGTGTTGACATTGTTATCGACGAAGCTTGATGGCATAGTAGTAGAACCTTGAGTACCAAGTCCCCCTACCTGGCGCGCCACTGTCGACGGGTGATACCCGTAGACCAGATATAGAGGGTATTGGGGTACGCTGGTACAAGGATCTACGTAGTACGACATCGAGCAATCAAAAGACAAGAATTATACTGGTTCAGGCCCCTTGACAGGTAATAGCCCTAATCCAGTTGATGTGGGATTATATGGTGGAAAACACAGGTTACAAAGGAAAAGATGGAACTTGTCAGATCCGGCGAGATTGTAGTCGAGTCGATTCGACTAGCTCTCGACGACTTGGCTCCTCATAGGCTCCGGCTTCGTAGGCTGTGTGGATTCTGAGATTCGATGATCTATGCCCTCCCCGGGGGGTCCCTTTTATATCGCAAGTCTGGTACTCTCCGAGTAGGACTCGAACATATCAGACCTAGCACGATACGTAGGTAACCCAGTTCTTGTCCGAAAAGGACTTTTTCCCGTATATTGATTTCGTGAAAGGTTTCCTTAGATCATAAAGGAAATATCCGCATGCGCGTGGGTATGCCATGTCGATACGTATCGTATATCGAAGGGTAGGGGATATGCCTGACCCGTAACCCTGACAAGCACCATTGTGCATAGTATCATGCTCTTTCTGTGGTAACATCGTAAATCAAAAGTGGAGCCAGTAGGAAGACATGAAGATAAGCTGTATAGGGTTAGATAGTTATTTACCATTAAAACTTTATCATTACAACAATGTTAAATTGACCAACATACAACACTAGCTCTAATTATAATCATCTTTTTGATGGACCTAGAAACCCCTCTAAGCTAATTACAAAAATATTTTTGTCGTTACGGTGTGGAGGGATATTAATATGGAGTATTAGATTACTAGAGCAACGGCGAATAATTCGCTCGTGTGTTCGAAAAGTCGTGGGTTGTTCTTGACTTCTTGCCAGTGCTGTTGTACATCTCAATCCATACATACATAGCTGTGTTCGACACTCTTTTTCCCGACCCAAACAGTGTACATGGAAAATGGACCGCACACGTGATTAATTAAGTATTAATTTGATTTTTTAAGCAACTTTTATATAAAAACTTTTTTTAAAAAAAAGCACTGCTTAGCAGTTTGAAAAACATACACGTGAAAAACGAGGGGAGGGGTTTAGAGTGTAAACGCTGCATTGGTCGATCATGCCACAAGTGGGGAATCAATTTCTATCCTGCACTGAAGCCATCGGTCAAATTATCCAAATTAATTAAAGAGGGAACTCGGTCTGATGAATTCGCCTGTTCATTTCCGGAAGCGCTACCCGAGGAGCCATCGAACGATCGACTAGCTCACTTTAATGAACGACACCGATATAGTATAAGAGTAGATACAATAGCAGACTATAAGTCAGCTGCAAATATATTTTAAAGAGATAAATAAATAGAAAGAAAAGCAGTGAGCTATAAATTTATAGCCAGCTATAGCACGGACTCCAAGATGCAGTGTGTGTATGACAGGTAGGACTAGATATTAATAGTGTAGTATGTAAATATTGTATGAATAAGCTCTTAAATTGGCTATAGATGAATTGGAGGACTATGCTATTAAACTTGCTCTAATACAAAAGCACTCAGCTACTGAAGAAAAACAATTCCACTCGCTTCCTCACCTAGCCCTCTCTCCACGATACGTCCAGTCCAGCCATACGATTCGATCGATCGCCATGGGAAAGCTCACCGACGTGACACGCTCCAACGACATCCAGCTCAAGATCGTGGGCCACTCCTTGACAATGGCCATGGACGACGGCGAGTTCTTCAGTTCCAGGCGGTATTGCGTCGGCGGACACGACTGGGAGATCCGCCTGCGGCCGAAGGATCCCTGGGTTGGCAGGCGCGACCGGCCGCTCACGCTCAAGCTCGTCCTGCGCGGCGCGCCCCGCACAGGCAGCGGCAGTGTGAAGGCCCAGCTAAGCTGCTGCTTGGTAGATCCGACGCAGAAGCTGAGGCCGTCGGAGATGAAGACCGTGTCGCATAAGTTCCACAAGCCCGGTGACTACTCGCCCCGTGCCGTGTTCATGGCAAGGGACGAGCTGGAGGCGTCGGGCTATCTCACAGACGATTCCTACGTCGTTCAGTGCGCCATCACCGTGCTCCGAGAACAGCCGGAGATAGCCGCGGCGGCGGCAGCGGCGGGCGACAGCGCGAATGCAGCCGTGGCGCCGTCGTCCGAGTTGCACGCGTACCTTGGCGCCCTCCTGGAGAGCAAGACCGGCGCCGACGTCACGTTCGTCGTGTCCGGCGAGTCGTTCGCCGCGCACAAGGCTATACTGGCCTCGAGGTCGCCGGTTTTCATGGCCGAGCTGTTCGGGGCGATGAAGGTGAAGGCCTCGGAGCGCGTCGAGGTCAAGGACATGGAGGCGCCGGTCTTCAAAGCCATTCTTCACTTCGTCTACACTGACACCGTTCCAGAGCTCGACCACCGTGATGGCGAGGAGACGGAGGCAGCGTCGACGGCGACGGCGATGGCGCAGCATCTGCTCGCCGGCGCCGACAGGTACGGGCTGGAGAGGCTCAAGCTCATCTGCGAGAGCAAGCTCGCCGAGCGCATCGACGTCGACACGGTGTCGACCACGTTGGCGTTGGCGGAGCAGCACGACTGCTCGCATCTGAAGGCCAAGTGCGTCGAGTTCATTGCTGCCGGCACGGCTGAAAACCTTGATGCTGTGTTGGCCACTGATGGGTTCAAACATCTGGAGGCGAGCTGTCCCTCGGTGTTGACTGACCTTGTCAAGGTTGCCCGTGGAAGAAAGAATTAAAATGCAGGTACGTGCGTATCAGAGATGTCATAGCTGAACTGTTCTATTGTGAAATTTTCTCTAGGATTTGGCAATGCATCATCTCTGTTTGTGCTAGAAGTTTTGATTGATTCTTCCCAGTCATGGAGTAGTGCATACTTTGTACAAGCCCATTATTTGTCACTACTCACTAGTACTAGCTAGTATTACCTTGGTCATTCTTGTATTTTTCTCACGTGTTAGTACAATACTACTACTGCACTGCAGAAATATGCTTCTGCGTTTCAAGCCTTTCAGGCTATGAGAACATGCCTGTTGCCACTAGTAATCAGTACGTTTATTTTTCAGAAACATTTCTTTAAGCAGGAGAACCTGTTTTTTTTTTTTCAGAATCATCACTAGCTTCGCTCTGTTCTTAATATTTATTTATGGGCCATTTGGCATCTGAGCAAAAATTTTCCTATTGTGCAGGTAATAAGCAGAGAAGATTTCAAGTTGCTCCTGGATGCTGGCGATGAGCTGCTGCGGACTTGCTGAGAGCAAACAAATCTTCAATTTGCTTATATGTTTGCTCTATCCTTTTCTTTTGTGATTTTGCCATTGGATCTGTTGTGTGATGCCCATGATCATACGGTTCTCTTCTGCAGTGGGCAATTCGTAGTAATTAGACGCAACCCTGTCTAATCCCTCTGCTACTCTGTCTGTGTAGGGCCTTTCATTTCAGTTTAATCTGTAATTGAAACGGGTATATCCCGGTTCAGAAAAACATATTGGAGTAGTTCTCGCCTTCAAAGAATCAAATCCCTCTGGGGAAAATAGATTGACATTTAGGAATGGAGAGGCACAATGCAGTGATCAGTTTTCAGGCTCATTGCCGGTCAGTTTTGGCAGGGAGATCTGAAACAATGATAAACCTTGGTTCTGAAAATTTTGTGCTAAAACTTGTTTTGTTGCAAAACCTGATTTTGCACAGTTGAACTGCTGACTCAGGATCAAATTTATTCCATTTCTCATTTCTCATAAAGAAATTTGCTCTTCAATGTACGATGGAGTTTATTTTCCTTTGAACCTGCATAATAATATACCGGTACGTGTTAATGACAGCAGATTGGACACAGCAGGTCTTGAACTCTTGATGAACGAAACATCCCCGGCCCAACCGAGGATCACGCGGCCCACATCAAGGATTCGGCCGACGCGATGTCCACGTCATCGCTGGCTGCCACGACAGTATGGATTGGACAAGCTCAAATTTTATTTTTCAATGTTCAATGGAGGTTTTTTTTTCTTTTTTCAGAAAACCTAGACAACGGTATCCTGTTGGAACGGGATACTCTTCTATAAGACATACCTGTTGTGGTACCAGCTACATAGTACCCGATAACTGTGATACCTGTTACCCAACACCTGTAATACCTAGGATCTGATACCTATGATACTCGTGCAAGAGAATAATTAATATGTCTATCCTGTTGCAACGGGATCCCGTAGCAGCCCTCTCCTTTTTTGGGCTCAGAACCTCCACAGATACCTGTCCGTTTGTAGAATCCCATAAGAATTCGTCGACACTGCGGCGGTGCAATATCATTGCAAATCTCCGGCTCGTCTAAAAGTTCAGTTCATCAAGGGGACAAATTAAAAGGAGAAAAAACGAAAAATTAGTTGGATGTTCATTGAAATTTTTAGGGATTGATGGTTTAGCCCTTGTTGTTTACCTTGTTTCCGAAACATTTGTATATTTCTGGTTTGCTTTTGCGAACTATACCTGTTATTAATTGTAGATGGTGGGTACTAAAACAGACTCCTGTAACAAGTTATGTCTCTTTGTAAATCTAGTGATAAAACGTTTCGATTTGAAATCCACGAAGGGATATATATATAGCCGGTAGTTAACGCTCGATCGACGCCTGAGCCCAGAGACATGGAGAACGCCGCCATCAACCTCACGCAGGCGGCGCGGCGCGTGTAGCTGCTCAGGATCAACGGGTACTCGGCGACCGCGAACAGGCAAAATTTGGTCACGTCGTGTACGATCGCCGTGGGCGGATACGACTGGCTGATCGAGGTCTTCCCGGCCGCTTACTACCACGGCACCAGCTCCCGCAACTCCGGCCCCTACATAAAGCTGCGCTTCACCTTGTCGAGCGACGGCGAGCGCACCGTGTCGGCGACGTTCAGATGCCGCCTTGTCGATGATCATCAGATCAATCAAACCGCCGCGTCCGCATCCAGCTCTTTCAAGGAGGTGATAGTGACATCCATCTTCTCCAATGGCCAACCAAAGGACATGTTCTTGGTGTCGAGGAGCTATGCGTCTGAATACAGATACGTCCAACCAGACGACTCCTTGCTGATCGAGTGCGCGATCACCGTTCTGCTCGAAGCACCAGTGAACGCGGCGGCAAGCGTTCCGGCGCCTCTCTCCGACCTGCAGAAGCACCTCGGCGAGATGCTGACGAGCAAGAATGGCGCCGACATCACGTTCCTCGTCTCCGGCGAGCCTGTCGCGGCGCACAGGTGCGTGCTCGCCGCGAGGTCGCCGGTGTTCATGGCCGAGCTGTTCGGCGACATGAAGGAGAAAGACTCGCAGAGCATCGAGATCAAGGACATGGAGGCAGAGGTCTTCAGGACCCTGCTCCACTTCATCTACACCGACACTTTGCCGGAGCAAGATGACGACGACGTCGAGGCTGAAACAATGGCGTATGGTCTTCTCGAAGCCGCGGATCGGTACGGCGTGGAGAGGCTGATGCTGATCTGCGCGGAGAAGGTGCACGCTGGCATTAGCGTGGACACCGCCGCGATGGCGTTGGCTCTGGCGGAGCGCCATGGATGTACCAAGCTCAAGGCTAGGTGCATCGAGTTCATCTTGGCTTCTCAGGAGAATTTCCACGCAGTCGCTGCAACGGAGGGTTACAAGCTTCTCATGGATAGCTGCCCCTCTGCTCTGAATGACCTTCTAGTGGCTGTTTTTCTGAGGTACAAATTAACTGTTCTGTAACCGGAACATGTACGGGATAGAACAACGTTCCTAGATAGAGTTGAGTATTGCGAGCTCGAGATTTGAAGAAGAAAATAGTGAATTTTCCCAATTACAATACTCCATCAGTTTTAATTTATTTATTGTTCTAGCATTTAACTTTTTTTAAAAAAAATATTTATCTTTCTCGCATTTCAAATCATTTTTACTTTGGCCCGTTCTAACTTTATAAAGATACATATTTTTTTCTCGTTTTCCGTTGGCACGCTTTTCAAACCGTTAAACGGTGTATTTTATGCGAAAAATTTCTATATATGTGACCTTTCCTCATGTTATTGATTAGGGTCGCAGACTCGTAATGCGTACTCCCTTTCATATTGTTTATTAGGGTCGCAGACTCGCAATGCATACTCCGTTTCATATTGAAAAAACATTTTGACTTTTTTTAAGTCATACTGCTATTTATGTCTCATTAGTTTTTTCTATAAATTTAGTCAAACTAAAAGAAGTTGACTTTTAGAAAAAACACGATATAAAAAGGAGGGAGATAGGGAATAGATCAGACAAAGCAAACAATTGTAGGATAATTTCTCAGGATATGAAAATCACTAGGATGCTTGATGTAGTGAGAGCATGTCTAATGTATAATTTCTCAAGAGTGTAAAGGTGGGATCCACTTGTGTCATAGCAACTATAGATGAAAAGTCCATCAACGTATAAAATCCACCATTGATCATATAGTTCACAACATATAAGATAGCTTCTTTGTTGGTTTAGCGGTAACTGGTCTGGTGTTAGGTTTCTCTTAGGTTTTATATAGGCACTATCGGGCTTGGTGTGGTGGTGGTGGTTTTTTTCTTTCCTGGTTAATGTTTTACAGGGTGCTAGCCTTGCAATTTTTGAACCTAAGAAATCAACCATATGCCAGCAATTTTTGACAGAAAAGTGAAGTAGAGACTTCTAGCTAAATATTGTGGCTAAGTGGCTTACTCAAAGTACTTTAAGTTGGCAAGTCAAATATTAAAGTAATGGAGTATATGTTAGTCAAACTTACTTAACTGAAGTGCTACTACGAATTAAACACGTCTATATCTTACTCTAGTGGATAATTTATTTTAATGGTTACTAGAAAGGCATGCCCAAAGCCATCAATCTGTTATAAAAGGAGTATAATTTGTTATAAAAAGAGTATGTTATAGGTAGCTTCTTTGTTAGTCTAGTGATGAGTTTTGTGTTAGTTTTCTTCTAGGTTTTGTATAGACGCTGCTCGGGTGGTTATTTTTCTTTTCTTTTCTGATTAATATTTTATATGATGTTAGTCTAGTAATTTTTTTTAACTCAATCACTTGCTGCCATTATTCAACAGTTTTCTATTGAGATCTATCCCGTAAATAAATCATGGCACCGTCTCATATTAGTTGTTAATGAAAAAAATTGTTCAAAACTCCAGTACAATCTGAGTCGTCCACTCGTCCATACCAGAACAAATCCTTTCATCCAAAACCCACGGCGCCGAAAGCGTAAACCCCGAAAGGTCCAAAACCTTTGACGTGCAGTGGGACCCACATTTCGTCTGGCTCCACATGCCACTGGCACACGTATCAAGGAGCCTGACAGGTGGCACAACTGCAGGCAACGACGATATAAAGAAAAGCCCAGCACCTTCCCGTGCCTTCCTCGTATCCAAACTCTCCTTTACCCCAATCTCGTGAGCGGCGACGAACTTTGCCACCGATTTCGATCCTTTTTTTTGGCAGGTAAATCTTACCTCATCTCCCCTGATCGCTCCGATTTATGGATTGCAAGGCCGTCGTGCGAATTTTTGAGATTTTCGGGGTCGGATTTGGTGCAGCGTGTAGTGACGCGAGAGAGAAATGGCGAGCAAGAGGAGCGTGGGCACCCTGACGGAGTCGGATCTGAAGGGGAAGAAGGTGTTCCTCCGCGCCGATCTGAACGTGCCGCTGGATGACAGCCAGAAGATCACCGACGACACCCGCATCCGCGCGTCGGTTCCCACCATCAAGTTCTTGATGGGGAAGGGCGCCAAGGTCATCCTGGCCAGCCATCTGGTGAGGATTACTACGTTGCTATAATGTGTTTGAGCATGAGGTTGTGTGATATGTGAGATTGGTGGTCCGTTTTGGATGATGTGACATGCTATATAAACAGTATCGATTTTATGATTCATCAAAGGGTGATAGGTTCACAGTGAATTTTAAGTGGTAACTATGTGCAGATTCATGGTTACGATAGGAGGTTAAGGTGTCAATATAAATTTAATACTGTATTTTTAGACTGATTACAGTGAGCGATGATTTCACAGAGTAATGTTTTGAGTGATCTTTTATTTATCTTGCGATTTTACTACCAGAATGTGGCATTTGTTACTTAATTGTGTTGTTATTATGTATATCTAATTTTGATACAAATACCTATTAATGGTTTCCATCAATGCCCAACACTTGCTTGCAAGAGGCACAATTCCCTTTTACAAAATCACTGTAATGCACCACGGTTTCTTTAAACTTTGGTTCTCCTATGTTGTGTAAGTCAAATGCAAAATCCACCTCTGTAACATTTTGGTTATAGAAAGAGCCACATGTTTAAAGTGCAGTAGTCCTCAAAAATCCCCATGCCATATAATTGGGTTATGTTAAAATGGCAAATGAAACTGAAATTGTATGTTCAAAAAAGGGCAGCAGCTAACCGTGTTTCTATGCTTGGGATAATGTTCTTTCGCCCCCCTTTTTGTTTTCTCTTGTCCTCTGTTGTAATGCAATCAATTTTGTCTTTTCAGGGTCGCCCAAAAGGTGTAACCCCGAAGTACAGCTTGAAGCCTCTTGTTCCGCGCTTGTCTGAGCTTCTTGGTGTTGATGTATGCTATAAAAGGATAAATCATATTTATTATTCTGCAATTCTGCTTACTACAAACTGGTAGACCATCTTATATTTCCATGTTTTGATGATGTCCTTGTCGTAGGTTGTGATGGCCAATGACTGCATCGGTGAGGAAGTCCAGAAATTGGCTGCCACTTTACCAGATGGTGGTGTTCTGCTTCTAGAAAATGTTCGGTTCTACAAGGAGGAAGAGAAAAATGACCCTGAATTCGCCAATAAGCTGGCATCTGTTGCTGACCTTTATGTAAATGATGCCTTTGGCACAGCACACAGAGCTCATGCTTCAACAGAGGGAGTTACGAAGTATTTGAGACCTTCTGTTGCTGGTTTCCTCATGCAGAAGGTATTGCACAAGTTTCCTTACTTTGTGCATTGCTCAAGATTTTCACCATCTGAACTGTTTTGACATAACTGTTTGGTGAACATAATTTCGTTTGGTGTTTACTTACTGATATACTCCATTTAGAACAATGAAACTCCTTCAAGTTGCAAGCAGCAGATGGCTTGCAGCAGTACTTGAGTGACAAGTTGCAAGACATGTTGAAATCAACTACATTCTTTTTGCCAAATTGCATATTGTCTTTTAAATTGTATCCGCAATGAATTCAAGCTGTTTTTCCTTGAGATTTTTTGAAATATGTAATCCTTTTAAAATTTTGTAGTAACTGTCCTCACCAATCTAGGAACTTGACTATCTTGTTGGAGCTGTTGCCAACCCCAAAAAACCATTTGCTGCCATTGTTGGTGGATCCAAGGTGTCAACAAAGATTGGGGTGATTGAGAGTCTTTTGGCAAAGGTTGACATCCTCATACTGGGTGGTGGTATGATCTATACATTTTACAAGGCTCAGGGATACGCTGTTGGAAAATCTCTTGTGGAGGAAGACAAGCTCGAATTGGCTACCTCGCTTATTGAAAAAGCCAAGTCAAAGGGAGTCTCCCTATTGCTTCCAACTGATATTGTAGTAGCTGATAAGTTTGCTGCGGATGCAGAGAGCAAGGTTTGTTCATTACCTCGTGAATGGCACTGCATAAGAATTTCATTTCACTGCATCATACAATCATAGTTGAATATATGAAAATGGTTTTTCAGTAGCACAACATTGTAAATGTGAACTTGCTGCCATGGCAATGTTCTTTTGAAGTAGTCATTCATAAATCATGGCTTAAATTCACTGCGTCATATGCCAAATATCTGCATTCAGCATTCGCCTTCTGTATGGCCAGTTGCCTGGTAAATGGATTCAGCAAACAAACAATATCAGAGAGTACTTGCGACTACAATTCTGCAGTTATCCTGTAGAACTGACAATATGAAACCATATGCAGACTGTTCCAGCATCTGCTATCCCTGATGGTTGGATGGGCCTTGATATTGGCCCAGACTCCATCAAGACTTTCAGTGAAACTTTGGATACTACCAAGACTGTCATCTGGAATGGGCCTATGGGAGTGTTCGAGTTTGAGAAATTCGCTGCTGGCACTGATGTGAGTACTGTTTTTGAACAGATTTATCAGCACAGGTTTTTGTGTTTGAAGCTAAATGTGTTCTTAATCAATTCAGGCAATTGCCAAGAAATTGGCTGATATCACCGCCAAAGGTGTTACAACGATCATTGGAGGTGGCGATTCTGTTGCTGCTGTCGAGAAGGCCGGGTTGGCGGACAAGATGAGCCACATTTCAACGGGAGGTGGCGCGAGCTTGGAACTGTTGGAAGGCAAGACCCTCCCAGGAGTCCTTGCTCTTAATGACGCATAAGACTGGTGGCAAGCATATGACGCAATTTCCCTAGCCTTTTGCGGTGGTCTTGTTCGGACCTTGGTGTAAGTTTGTAAGAATGCAAAGTCAGTCGTCTGCTACCTTTGAACTTGAAATAGGCTTCGCTTCAGGTATTGCTAGATGACAGTGAATAATAATAAGCTTTTGGCGTCCTCGGCATGAGAGAAATGCCCGGCACAAACAAACTATAATGGTGTACTATATTTTGCCATATTCTAGTTGCAGCAGTTTACACTAAGCTATAATATCGCTCTTGCTGTTATGAATGAGACCTGTACATGTTGTGTATGGAGACAAATGCCACTGTGCATACTGTTTTAAGCCTTCTCAGGTGAAGCTTCTGGGCTGCCAGTTTGGTTTTGGGCGTTGGTATGTTGCTTTCAGATTCTATGTATCATCCAAAGCTAACTTTGTGAATAGAACTTGATGATGAATTCGTTGCAATTAGATGTCATGGAACGTGAGGATGGCTAGCTGTTTCTCAAGACCTTTTCTGCCATTAGTTTTCTGCAGTAGGCTTTTCCAATGTGCAAGATACTGGACCGAAACCTGGCACGATCTGTGTCGCTGTTAATCACAAATAGAAGAATCTTATCATATGTTGTCAGAGTTAATGCAGCATGGACGCTGCATGGCCTTTCGGAGGCAAGGATCACATTTGCACATGTAGATGTGTTACGCTAACCTGTGACGATATTATGGTCGTGTCCCCCAGGCTACATGCCCATGTGTTCACCGACATCTCTTCATGCTTAGACTGTACTACTGCTATTAAGTTTTGGTTGATAAAAAGGAACAAAAATTGTGGTACTCCTACGTACTATTGCACTTCAAAGCTGCTCACACCACATGTTTCAGGGCTTCAGATATGACACCTCTTACATATGTCATACAGTATTTGATATGTCCTCTCAATAATTAAAATTCACAGGAACTATAGCAATGCTTAATCCAATGTGATATGAGTCATTTTATTATTAGCTATTATTTTGGGGAAAGAGGATGCTTTCCGGAAGATGAACATGAGAAGCACACATTGTGATTATGGAGTCGCTAAAATCGTGTAGGAGCACATGCATATGGCCAATGCTTTCTCTAAAAAACAAAAACCATTTCAAGCGGCCAATGGCCAATGCTTTGCATTTTTTTTTCTTTTCTGAAAATCACATTCTCTGTAGAATATTGTCACAGTGTCGAGGACAGCAGTTGCGCTCCCTAGATGTAGCTGAAAGGATTTATGGCTCCTGTCGTGATGTTGCCTGAAACACTTAACAGTACAGATGTAGAACTGCAGAAGCAAGTTCAGATGAACTAACAATGTCCCTGGAGCATTGTTTTTTTGTGAAAATGTATATATAGCAGTGTAGTAAATGTGTCCGAGGAGGAAATGGGGGACAAAATTGCTCAGAGTTCCAACTGAGAATGTATCAACAGTTGTGAGATTAGATAGCAATATATCGTACTGTATCAAATCATCAAGTGCACACAAAGAAGAAAACCATGTTCAAGAGAAAATGAGAAGTATATGGCTAATAGTTTAATCGTTACAGGAACAAAGAACACTGACCTCCTTTCTCCATAGTCCATAGAAGTTCGGGAAAAGGTTGCATCATATAGCTTGTCAGCTTATAGTGATGACCTGCTGAGAAATCACAGTCAAAAAAGAACTACAGATCAACAGCTCGATGGATCAGAAACAAATTGCATGACAAAACAAGATAACATCGATCAGCAACCTACCTTAAGACAATTACGAACCTGTGATCGAAGACTGGAGCCCCGATGAGATGGTTTTGCTGGTAGTGAGAGAGTGAAGCTGCAACATGATCTGATCGATGAAATTAAAGACATGGATGCCTTCAAACCGATCAAATCCATACATAGCTCAGAACAACGAATGCAGATCGAGATCAGAACTGCAGTAGCAGCTCCTGGCTGAATTCAATATATTCAGCAGTGCAACTCATGGACCAGATCATGCTGGCAGCTTCAGCCTCTCACACCAGCAAGAACTAATATCTTCTGACCAAAGAAAAATGCGTGCTCAAACGATACTTCTGGCATTGTGTCAATCCATCCATCTATATGTATATCATCAGTGGCAATTTCGGTAGGGCAGTGAGACAAAATCTTGCGAGCGCCATGCATGGATGGAGGTCGACTCATCAAGACTTGCAGCTAGGTATGGTCCCTCGCGTTCTCGCCCACCCACCCCTCGTGATGCTGCCGTTCAGCGCGTGCTCGATGCATTCAGCTTAGCTGTACTGTGATGTACGCTCTCGTATCCGTCTCTGTGGACTGTCCTTGCTTGCACAGCGCCTTAGATGAGTTCGATCGATCGATCTCCAGCTGCTGATAATTTTGCGCATTCGGCGCCGTTGGTTTCAACGTGATGTTTACAGTGAAATTCCTATGGGAAATTTGCTGCTTCTCGAGGCTGATTGCTGTAGTAATTTCTTCTTCTTCTTTTTTTTTGTTTTGTTGGTGGGAGTATTTTGGGCTAAAATTAGCGTCAATCAAGGTGCGAACTGTTGATCTTGTACCTGGAATAGATCGAAAAATGTACTACATATATAGATAGTGGGAATGAGCTGTTATTGACTAATCACATTGGGTTCCAGTACGCAATAATTTCATTAGGACGATAATGACGACCTAACCACTTAATGAAACTTTAACATATTTTACGTTTTCTAACCGAAATGACCTTTAATTTCTCGACCAATTCTAAAAAAAAGGGAAAAGAGAGGGGCGTTGCTAATGGCCGGCGATCACCCCCATCCCCCTATACGCTCCTCTCCCCCCTTTCTCCTCCCCTTTTTCTCTTCCTACTACACCATAATTTTTTTAAAAAAAATAAAAAAAAGTTAGAAAAATTTATGTATAGAAATACTATATATATAAAAAATATTTGAATTTAAATTTAAATTTGAATCGGGTATATAAACTTTTGACTTATATACTTTGGGTCTATAAACTTTATATGTATAAACTTTAGATGTATAGAAATACTATATATAAAAAATATTTGAATTTAAATTCAAATTTGAGTCGGATATATAAACTTTTGACTTATAAACTTTGGGTCTCTAAACTTTAGGTGTATAAACTTTAGATATGTAAACTTGAGGTGTACAAAGTTTAGGTGTATAAATTTACTAAAATAGAAAAGTAATACAGTGCCAAAAAAGAAAACCACATGGAGGAGGAGGGTGATCGCTAGGGGCAATCGATCGCCATTAGCATTTTCGAAAAGAGAGAGAGAGGGGGGGGGGAGAATATCTCTTCAAGCTGTCAGTGGCAAACTGGTAACCTACACAGTTAAGCCCAATTCAACATGGACCTGAAATACTGCCCATTAACAAAACCCCATTAATAGAAAGCCCATTATTCTCCCTCTTTCTCTCTCGGAATAAGTTTACCTGAGGTCCCTTAACTTGTCAACGAATCCGATTTTCGTCCTTCAACCGGAAGACCAGATACAACGGGTCCCTCAACTATCAAAACCGGTGCAAAGCAGGTCCCTCAGCGGTTTTGATGGTGGTTTTGGCTGATGTGGCGCCTACGTGGCCGGTTGACTTGGTCCTCGTCCTACGTGACGGTGATGTAGCACTAGAAGCAAAATATAAAAATAAAAAATAAAAACAACAATGTGGGGCTCACATGTCAGTCAGACAAAAGGAAAAAACAGTGGGACCCACCATCCTCTCTATCCACGGCGACGGGAGAGGAGCGACCGGCGCGTCCTTCTCTCTCCCTCCCGGCCATCCTTCCTCGTCGGCAAGCGCGCACGGAGAGGGGAAAAGGCAGCGGATCCACTGGTCGTTTCCCGCCGTTGGTGTTAAACATGATATTTACAATGGGATTTGATCCAGTGATAGAGGTGAATGTAATCAACATGAGCATGCTTAACGTAGAATAAGCATCAACAATCACATAATAACGCAATGTTGACATTGCGATGAACATTAACAGTAAAACTTCTAATTGAAATAATGTAAGAAGGTTATACCCAAGAATGGTCCTCCGCTAGAGTTTGAGGCAGTGTTGCCTCCGTTGGTGTTGTCGGGAGCCTCCTTCTCCTTGTCTCCAGTGTTGCCGTTGTCTCCAGTGTTCGACATGTTGGTGAAGATGAAGTAGACATTGACGAACAATGAGTAGTCGCGCCTTGCGCTCCCCAAAAACCTGATCACCCGCCCGTCCGTGCAAACGTCGTAGCAGTGCATGGTTTGCATGGTTTCGGAGGCCTACTCTCCCAACGCGTGTGCACACACTCGTCGGGATGGGATTATTGTAGCAGCAACAGCCTTGGAAATGGATGAAAGTGTGTCTCACTTCTTCTTAGGGAGATCAAATCCATTCTCATTTTATAGAAGGAATGGAAGATGAAGGGTAAGAGTCATGGAATAATTAATTCTCATCAATTAGCCATCAACCATCCTCCACTACACAACCATCAACCAACCATTAATGAGGAGTAATTGATGTAGGTTACCAATGGAATAGGAAGAGGAATAGAGCAACTAATTGTCATCAACTAGCCATGAACCATCCTCCACTACACAACCATCAACCATCCATCAATTAGGAGTAATTGATATAAGTTACCAATTCCCTAGTCAAATGGATTAATTCTCATAAACTCTTCATCCCATTGATATCCCATAAGAAAATGAATACACATGAATTCCTAGCATAATTCCTAGCATAATGAGCCTTGGAATTTATTTGATTTAAATGGATCAATTACCCAATTAAATCTAACAGTGTTCGGTTTGGATCCGCGCGCCGTCTGAGTTTTCATTTTGGATCTTGCGTGGGTGCAAGGAATCGGGCCGGCTATTGATTGGGATTTGATCAGAGTTCGCCGTTGCGCGCCGTCTTTTTCTCGCATGGCGAGCGTGGTAGATCCGCTGGTCTCTCTCTTTCACTGCGCGCCTCTTCCTCCGCCGTTGGTATTCGGTTTGGATCCGCGTGCCGTCTAAGTTTCCGTTTTGGATCTTGCGTGGGTGCGAGGAATCGGGCTGGTTATTGATGGATCCAAACCGAACACCAACGGCGGGCAGCTACCAACGGATCCGCCGCCTTTTTCCCTCTCCGTGCGCGCTCGCCGGTGAGGAAGGATGGCCGGGAGGGAGAGAGAAGGACGCGTCGGCTGCTCCTCTCCCGTCGTCCGTGTACAGAGAGGATGGTGGGTCCCACTGTTTTTTTCCTTTTATCTGATTGATATGTGGGCCCCACATTTTTGTTTTTATTTTTTATTTTTATATTTTGCTTCCCGTGCCACATTACCGCCACTTATGACAAGTACTAAGTCAAACCGGCCGCGTAGGCGCCACATCAGCCAAAACCACCATCAAAACCGTTGAGGGATTTGCTTTGCACTGATTTTGATAGTTGAGGGACCCGTTGTATTTGATTTTCTGGTTGAAGGATGAAAATTGGATTCGTTGACAAGTTAAAGGGACCTCAAGTGAACTTATTCCTTCTCGCTCTTCAAGGACTCGGAGCCGCGGGGTTGGTCCATTCGCAGAGCTCAGCGGTGGAATTAGCTCGAAGCTCGATCATGGCCGCCGCCGCCGGGCTTGCCGCGCCGCCTCCTACCTCCCGGATTTCCTCCTTCCCCAGGGCTTTCTCCACCGGTATGGCATCCGCCCCCTCTCCCGTCTCGCCATTTTATCCCTTCCTGTATCTCGTGTAGTTGCCGAGTTGGGTAGTTGTGGTATGGCCTATGGGGAATTGGGGATCAAAGGTTCTGCGCGTTGGAACGGGGTGACTCGGCTGTTTCTGCTCTAAGTATCGGGTTTCGGAAGGAAGCATGCTGTCAAATCTGAATTTCTGTGATGAGTTTGCTGCATTGCTTGTGTGCGCGTCAAGATTTGTGCAGTTCGTTTGGAGGAGACTTTTGTGTGCAAATCAGAACAAAAAGTAAAGCTATTATTTGGAGGATTCTGGTATCGAGATCTAAGAATGTATGGAGGATGCATGTCATGGTAATTAGATTGTTAAGAGGAATTATCAAGTCAGATGAAAACATCTGTGTGGGTTGCCTTTTTGTTCCATACGAAACGGTTGTATCTATAACAGTTTTCAGAAATAAAAATAGGTGAATAAATCTTTTGATTAATACCGTTGCATAGCCTGACATCCAAAAGCGACTACGTAGACTACTTGATTACTGTGCACTTGCACGAGCTATTTATATTCGTGGTCGCCGACTAATATGAACCTAAATCTATTATATCATCTATCTACTAGGTGCACTTTGGTGCTAGTTGAACCCATCATTGATGCACCTGTATACAATCTTCTGTTGCAGCCTCTGATGATCAATTTTTCAAGCTTTTCCGGCAGCCCATTATTTGGCAATGACTCAACACATGGGCATGAATCAATCTCGAGCTGCTTGAGAGTGTATATTTTGTGCAGTTCACTGGGAAGAGAATGTAGATTGCAGCATTGTATAAACCCAAGATCTTGCAGAGAGGTTAAGAGTAGAAGTGCCTGCACCTGTTGTCTTGAGAGGGAAGTGACCCTGAAATCCGAATGAATTGTTAGCTTCTTCAGAGAAGTGAGCACTGCACACAAAGGGGAGTTGAGGAATAAGGTGCTGTCAACTGTAAGAGATTCCAGTGAGGTAGTAACTTGACCCCACTCTGCATATCTGGATCCTAACAGTTCACTCCATGCTTCAGCAAAACTTGATGCATTGGTCACTTCCAAATCCCTAAGAGCAGTGAAATATTGTCGGTCAAAGAGTTTTCTTAGTGATACACAATTGTGTATTACCAGAGATTTTAATGATCTTAGGGGACTAAGATCAAGAGATGTTATTTGTGGACAATCTGATATAGATAAACTTGAAGGACAGATTTCATTCTCCAAAATTGCTGACAATAATTCATCAGTAATACCATACCCTGTGACTTCAACTTTCTCTGCTGATGTTTGTAGAGAATTTACCATGTGTTCAGAATTACATGCTGATGGTTCTGTCTTTTGCTTGCAGGGGTGTACAGAAAGACTGTCCTGTGCCCAAATATGAAAACTAGACACATGTTTTAGCCAATGCAATTGTAGAACAGCATTTATTGGGCCTGAGCTAGTATTAGCATTGATTTCAGAAACCTCAAGACAGCCACCACGCAAATTTATCACTGTTTGTCCCCAAATTTGAATGTCTATATCAAGGAGCCAAGGCAAGCGTGGAATAAGGAGGGCTTCTGACAGCACCAATTCAGGACAGTATTTGATGTTGATTTTACCAAGCTTTGGGAACCAACACTTGTTTTCTCTACTCCATAGAAAACTAGGAATTCTACTCAGCTTGGGACAATCTTCTACAGTCAAACTGGTCAGGCTAGGGAAAACATTGGAGTCATCTACATTCCAGTCTTCCAATTCTGGCATTGTTTTGATAAATAGCCCTTCCAAACATGGAAACCCCACCACCTGACCACTGCTATAGAACTCAGAGCCAATTCTTCTTAGCGCGTGCATATTGACTATATGCAGCTTCCTAAGGTGAGGGAGGAGTCCCAGTGGAGGAAGAATTTCCAATTCAGAACAATAATCTAGATAAAGATATTCTAGTGAGCTAAGGCTGAGATTACTAGCAAGCCATGATGGGGTAGTACTGCCCCTATAGCCTGTAATATGGAGACAACTTACATTTGAATGTGGTGCAAGACCTTCCAGGACGTGGTATTGTTCTGAAGGCTCTTGTACACAAGAACCGGCACTCCATGACAGCCACAGCTCAGTTAGGTGCCTTTTGTCACTCAATCTAGCCTTTGCTGCTTCTTCATTGCCATCAACATTCTCGAGATTCTGAACTTTCAACAAACCTCTTAGGTTCCTCAACCTTTTCAGTTGTCCAATGTCAAAGCCCCTGGTTTTCCTAACACAGAACTTATCCAACAGAAGCAAGGAAGTCATATTGCCAACACATGGAACTCCTGTGAGTAAATGTTTTCCTTCATCAGCAATCAGATGCTCAAAGTTTAATAAGTTGGCTATCCTTGGAGGTAAATGAAGAAGGCACGGACAGTGCTTTATGTTCAAAACTTGTAGTAGGTAAAGCTTGCATACGGCTTCAGGTAATTCTTCAAGGCGTGACCATCTGAGGTCTAGGTAACGCAAATGTATGAAGTTACTAACTGCTGCAAGTTGCTCTTTTCGGAAAGTGCAGGGCAGAGACAACAGTCTGATAGTACTAGGCCAATTGCTCTGGACAAAGACTACCTCAGAACCTGGAGACCAAATTGATGAAGAGGCAGAGAACATTATAGTCCGCAAATTTTTTAGATGCAGCAAGCCAGCCCATGAGTTCTTTTGGATGCGGCGTTTCATCTGAATACCAGAACAATCGAGTGGATGACATAAGCCCATATCACGAGCATGATCAGAATGAGAGATATACAAGTGACAAGCCTCAACTGAGATAGGGAATTTACCATTAGTTGCCTGGAATTCCCCTTCTGCAACAAGTTGAGCAAGATCATGTAACAACCCAGGTATCATGTAGTGGCCACTCTCGATTATATGGAAGAATGAGCAACTGAGTAACTCGTTAAGGTACTCCTTTCCTACATCTTCCAATGTCTGATCCTCTCCAGGTGTTGGAACAAGGCCTTGTGCCATCCAAGCAAATATAAGCTCTTGCTCAGTGAACTTATAGCCTCTTGGAAATATGGCACAATAGGTGAAACATCGCTGCAAGCTTAGAGGGAGATGCTGATAACTCAACAACAAAACCGGCATAACGTCGTCAGGCTCTTGTTTTAGTTCCCATATGTTTCTATTCAGAAACTTGCACCAATGCTCCTCCTCGTGGTTTTCCGAAAGGAATCTCCCCATGGTCTTGGCAGCCAAGGGGTTGCCATACAACTTGAGAGCTATTTTCCTGCCTATTCGAGCCAAGCTGTGGTCCTCTGTGATGTTTGTGCACTGTAGGAAGAAAGCCCAAAATTCATTATCATGTAAACCGTGCAGTGTCAAACTGTCAAATGTGCCCATGGCCTTGGCGATTTTTCTCTGTCGCGTTGTAACTAAAACCATGCTTCCAGACATCCCCGCGGAGAAGGGACCACAAAGCTTCTCCCAGTGGCTGCTGACCCACACATCATCAAGGACAATCAAGAACCTCTTCCCTTCAATTTTCCTCAGTAGAGTTCTCTGAGTTGCATCAAGACTAGGCACTCTATGAAACTTGGGAGTTTCTTGGCCACCATCGATCGAATCTATCAAATCTGCTATAACTCTGCGCACATCAAGAGTATCAGAAACGCATGCCCAGGCTCTCACTTGAAATGAATCAACTACTCTTTGATGATTGTAGACAGACTGGGCAAGAGCAGTCTTACCAACTCCACCAATGCCAACAATGGGAAGAACATTGAAGTTATTGTACCTAGACTCCATATCTGTTCTAAGCATAAGGTTTATGATGTTGTTGGTAGACTCATCTCTCCCAAACAACTTAGTTTCAGTGGGAAAGGAGCTTGTCTGCCGCAGACTTACCACCACCTCTGGTTGTACATGCCCTAAGCTCGCCATCGACACCAACTTGTCGAGCTCGATGATCCTCCGCACCATGCCAGCAATCTGCTCGAGGCAGCAGGATATCGATTTGATCTTGGAGGACATTGCATCCTGATCGAAGTTGGGGGTGTCCGTGTCAGCGCCCTGCCCTTGCAAGGCTTCGTCGGCGCCCGTCCTGGCTCGCTTGAATGGATTGGACAGGAGAGGCGCAGGCACCAGTATGCGGCCGACCACCTGGCGAGCCGACGACGACGGTGCGCCGCCGTCGCGGCCACTGGTGTCCTCGACGAGCTCCTTGAGGCGGTAGTACTCCATCTCGTCGAGCACGTTGTCGGCGGCGTAGGCAGCGGATTTGAGCTCCACGATGAGGCTGCGCAGGGAGTCGTTGTGGGGGGCGTTGCCGCCGCCGCCTGCCTCGAGCATGGCACGGACCATGTGGAGCTGGTTCTTGAGGCTGAGGAAGTCGCCGTGCAGGCCCGAGCGAGCAGCCCACTGCTCGAGCTTGGAGCCGTAGTACTTGTCGAAGACGACCTGCAAGAACCCACCAACGACGCCCGCGGCGGCCGCAACATCCATCGCTGCCGCTGCGAATGACTGCAAACAAACAGCGGAGGTGACGAGGTCGATAGGTAGCAAATTTTGCAGAGTTCTTCCAGCTTGCTAGTTCAGTTTGCGGTGGTTAGCTTTAGGTGAGGTAGTGTGTTTGTTACATTTTGTAGTTTTATTAGTCCGATTTACTCCCTCCGTTCCAAAATATAACAAATTTTATCTCTTAGAATTTATTCTAAAATATAACTTCTCTACCAATATTTTCTTCTAACTAATTACAACCCTCCGTCATTCATTTTTCTCACCTATCTCCACTACTTATCCGATCACAACCCTACATCATTCACTTCTAACTATTTTCTTAATAACTGTGTCCAACTTTAAAATTTTTATATTCTGTAATGGAGGGAGTAATTAATTAATTAATTGGGTCCGGTTTGATCTTGATTCCACTAAATGAAGGCATTTCCTCTTTCTTCGCAATATAATACTGGTAATCTGTCGTAATCTTTGAAGAAAGGGAGCAACAAAACAAACACACCAGTACACTACTGATTGTTATTCTGAAGTAGTATTATTGGTGCTTAAGGGCCCCTTTGAATCACAGGAATGAAGAAAACGGAGGAATAGGAAAAACATAGGATTCTGACAGGAATGTAAGTGTGAAACAGAGGATTGCAAAACACAGGAAAAATATAGGAATGACCA
Organism: Oryza sativa Japonica Group; assembly: GCF_034140825.1. Lineage (NCBI taxonomy): Eukaryota > Viridiplantae > Streptophyta > Magnoliopsida > Poales > Poaceae > Oryza > Oryza sativa. Next base: position 28,531,479 of record NC_089040.1, on the reverse strand, counting down.
TTTGATTGGACCACAGGAAAAACACAGGAATTTAAGGAGAGATAAAAACTCAAAGGATTTCTTCTATGAGGTTCTACATCTTATTAAAATTCCTCCAAAACTTGTACGGGAAGAGGCATTCCATAGGAATTTCATAGGATTCCATAGGGTTCATTCCTTTGATTCAAAGGACTTTGTAGGAAACATTTCTATAGAAATGAAATCCTCTAAAATTCCTATAAATTTTCTTTGAAGGGGCCTAAAGAATGATTAAGCTATCTTCCGGTGCATAAAGGACGCGGCACCTGATGCCAATGGCCAAAAGCGGACGAAGAATCTTATTTTGGTAGGGATGATCAAAAGAGTTTGAATTGACAGCTGGTTGTCGAGAAAGGACGTGCACTAAAAACGCACGCCCTGAAACCACACTACATCTCAACCACACGAACACAAGCTACAAAAAAAGGGACCCAAGCATCGAAACGACTAATGCTATTTGAGACCGGACACTGCTAGACTTACAACAACACCATAGGACGGAAACTCTAAAAACAACGTCTTCATTAAGGTGCGACGTGATAGCATAACATTGCTGCCTGTCTAAAAAACTGGACAAAGTTTTCCTATAGAGATCCTTGCCTAAGGGCAAAGGGGCACCTCGACAGCGTCGCCAGAAAGGTTACCACGCTCGAAAGTATGACCGTGCCCATTGCTGGTCTAGTGAACACTGGGCTAGGCTTTCGTCTGGGACCCTCTTCATCCCTACTGTTATGGTTCGTCGTCCCCAACTCCGATACTACTCGTCAAGGCTTGCAGCTAGGTATGGTCTCTCGCGCTCGCGCCCACCCGCCCCTCGTGATGCTGCCGTTCAGCGCGTGCTCGATGCCCTACTCAGCTTAGCTGCAGTGTGATGTACGCACTCGTATCCGGCTCTGTGGACTGTCCTTGCTTGCACAGCGTCTTCGATGAGTTCGATCGATCGATCTCCAGCTGCTGATAATTTTGCACATTCGGCGCCGTTGGTTTCAACGTGTTGTTTACAGTGAAATTCCTATGAGAAATTTGCTGCTTCCCGAGGCTGATTGCTGTAGTAATTTCATTTTTTCTTTTTGTTTTCTTGTTGGGAGTATTTTGGGCTAAAATTAGCGTCAATCAAGGTGCGAACTGTTGATCGTGTACCCGGAATAGATCGAAAAATGTACTACATATATATAGTGGGAATGAGCTGTTATGATGACCTAACCAGTACTCCCTCCGTCCTAAAAAAAGGCAAACCCTGAGTTTCCGTACTGACGTTTGACTATTCGTCTTATATGAATTTTTTTTATAATTAGTATTTTCATATTTGTTAGATGATAAAACATGATTAATATTTTATGCGTGACTTATCTTCTTAATTTTTTTTATATTTTTTTCAAATAAGACGAACGGTCAAACGTTGGACACGGAAACCAGAGTTTGTTTTTTTTTTGACGGAGGGAGTACGCAATAATTTCATTAGGACGATAATGACGACCTAACCACTTAATGTAACTTTAAGTTATTTTTACGTTTTCGTACAGAAATGACCCTTAATTTCTGGACCAATTCTAAAAAAAAAGCGAAAATGAGAGGGGAGTGGATTCTAATCCTTCGGGATTATATCCTCTCGTGTACCTTTTCTTTTAAATTTTATACAAATAGTAGTAAACAATTATGATTTTTTTAGCAATATAGGGTATAATAATATCTATCGCTTTACCAAAAATCATGTCCAAATTCAACCTACACGTTGAGAAAAAAAGATAAATTTAGATGTGAATAGTACATTGCTATTCATACGTTAAATTTGTCTTTTTTATCTTTTTTTTATCTTGACGTGCGAGTTGAGTTTAGACCTAGGATTTTGTGGAGTTGTATAAATATATTGTATAAGCGTTTTCAAATTTCTTTAGAATTTTTCATAACAGTTTGGATGGTTTTTAAGCAATCTAGAGAACGTTCCTCGTGGGATCAGAGGAGAAGAATATTCTATTGGAGAATATCTCTTGGAAAAAGTACACCGAAGGTCCCTCAACTTGTCATCGAGTTACAAAATCGTCCCTCAACCGCAAAACCAGATACCGGTAAAACTAGATACCGAACATCCCTCAACTAATTAAAACTGGTCACAGTAGATTCTTCGGTGGTTTTGACCCCGGTTTTATCCTACGTGGCGGCTGAGTCAGCATGGACCCATGTGGACCCTACATGTTAGGCTGAGTCATCTATGGCTCCCATCGGATGGCCTATTCAGCCAAAGAAAAAGCCAAATTTTGAATTTTCAAACTTAATTTTGACATTGATTTTGAGATATTTTCAACGTAGTTTCTTTTTCAGCATTGGCTTTTAAGTCACCGAGAACACATATATAAAAGTTTTACCTACAAATTTATTTTTATTCTCTAATAAGCCGTTTTGGCTTATTAAAAGAAAAGCCAAACGATGAGGGCATATCTCTCCCTCTCTTCTCTTCTGTGCAGGCCGGTCGGTCTTCCTCGGTTCCTCCTCTCTCTCTCTCTCTCTCTATGCAGGGCGGCCGCTGGGCGGGGCGAGGCGGGAGAGGAGGACGGCGCCGCGACGGCGGTCGGCGGCGGCGACAACGGCAGCCCAGCGGAGCTCCACGGCGTGGGCGTGCCGCGGCCGTGCGCGGGCGTCGACGGGGAGGCGCGGGCGTCGCGGGTGGCGGGAAGGCGCGGGCGTCAACGAGGCGAAGCGGGAGAGGAGGAGGACGGCGCCGCGACGGGCGGCCGGCGGTCAACCGAGCTTGAGCCAATTCATGGTGGCAGTGGCGGTGGCAGGCGAGCGCGGTGGCGGCAGGCGAGTGCGGTGACGACTGCTGCTGGCGCCCCGTCTCAGCCCAACTCCGGCGGCAGGGCGAGCGGCTAAGTACGGGGGCAGTCCGAGCGGCAGCAGGGCAAGCGGCGGCTGGGATAGGGACGACGGGAGGGACCCCGAGTCGTCGTCGTGCTCCGTGTCGCCGACTGCCGCCCGTTGCGCCAGCCCTCCTCTCAGCCGCGCTCCTCCCTCGCCGGCCACCGCCCGCCGCCCGTCGCACCGGCCTCCTCTCCACTGTGCTCCCCCCTACCAGCAGCCGGCCGCCAAAGGCTGCCCGTTGCGCCGGCCTCCTATCCGCGTGCTCCCACCGCCATCGCGTCGGCCTCCTCTCCGCCGTCCACGACGACGGGGGATCCTCCTGCCGCCGACACGACCTCGGCGCCACGTCTCCACCGCCTGCCATGCGGGCTCTTGGCGTTCTCCGTCGTGTTGGAGTTGAGCGTAGGCTTGATGACCTCCAGGGCCTTGCTGACCTCCGACCACGACGTCGGCGCGAGGTCGTGGCCGTCGAGCTGCGGGAGCGGCATCACGGTTGTGGTGGGTTTCTTCAGCGGCAAAGGAGCTTGTCGGCAACAGCCTTGCTGCCTTGTCATAGGCCATGCAGAGACTGCAGGGGATGGAGCTGGGGATGCAACGTGTGCGAATGAGCATTAATGGAATCACCGTGGTGCTAGATGGAGACTTGTCCTCACCGCCGGGCAACTGCTTCACCAAGACGTACGAGATGCCCCATAACATGGCGGCCGGTGTCGACCGCAGAGCGCAGCAAGCCGTGTGGCGATGTGCCGGGGCCATGGTGGTGGTCGAGCTTCCCGTGGCATGGAGCCCAACCGCGCCGGCCGCCGACGGGCGCGCGGCCGAGCTTGTCGACGGTAGGGGCAGCGGGGGCGTTGTCCTTGAGTGCATCCGGCGGTAGAGAGATGGCCCCGTGCTGCAGAGGGCCAGCCGCCGCTCATCTCGGCAGACTCGCCGACAGCTGAAAGTTGACATGGCGCTGGCGAGGGCGAGCGGCACGGCCGGGACTCGGCCGGCGAGTGCGAGCGGCGCGGGCGGCGTGGGCGAGCGGCGCGGTCTCCTCCCCACCCGATGCACGCCATGCCAAGAGAGAAGAGAGAGAGAGGAGGAGGAGGAGGAGGAAGGGAGAGAAGAGGGAAAGAGAAAGCTGACGTGGACAGTATGACATGTGGGGGCTCACACGGGTCCCACGCTGACTCAGCCGCCATGTCGGATAAAACCAGGGTCAAAACCACCGAAGGACCTAGAGTAAACGGTTTCTGATTTTGCTATATATTTGTCGATAAATTTTTCCCCAAAAATTTGACAGATGTAATTACAGTACAATCGTAGTGTAATTATACTGTAACTTGCATGTAATTACACTGTAACTATGGTGTAACTTATATCTAACTTTCAAAAATCTGTCTGTAACATGTTATTTCGGTAAAATGGAGGTCGTGGGAACAATTTTTTTTCACATATGTGTGCTATGATTTGTTTTCTTCCTCACCAAAACAAATCTTGTAATAGATCTAACGATTCAAAATTATGTGAAACTTACATATAAGTTACACTGTAATTACATGTAAGTTACAGTGTAATTACATATAAGTTACAGTGTAATTACACTACGATTGTACTATAATTACATCTGTCAAATTTTTGGAGAAAAACTTGTCAACAAATGTATAGGTAGTCCCACGGTTTTGTAAGTTGAGGGATGTCACATATTTGGTTTTGTGGTTGGGGGACGATTTTGTATCTCGATGACAAGTTGAGGGACCTTCGGTGTACTTTTTCCAATATCTCTTCAAGCTGTCAGAGGCAAACTGGTAACCAACCCAGTTTAGCCCAATTCAACATGGGCCTAAACTACAGCCCACTAACAAAAGCCCATTAAGAGAAAGCCCATTATTTTCTCTTTCTCTCTCCAAGGTGGCGGCGGGGTTGGTCCACTCGAAGAGCTCGGCGGTGGAACAGCTCGCTCGATCATGGCCGCCGCCGCCGCCGCCTCAAGGGCGCTCTGGGCTTGCCGCACCGCCTCCTACCTTCGGATCTCCTCCTTCCCCAGGGCTTTCTCCACCGGTATGGCATCTGCCCCCTCTCCTGCTTTGCCATTTTGTCCTCCCTCCTGCTTAGTATTTTGCCTGTATTATATGTGTAGTTGTGTACTGTTTGTGGTATGGGGAATTGGGGATCAAAGGCTCTGCGCGTTGGGACGGGGTGACTCGGCTGTTTCTACCCTAATTATCGGGTTTCGGGAGGAAGTATGCTGTTAAATCTGAAATTTTGTGATGTTTTTGCTTCACTGCTTGTGTGCGCGCGTCACAGATTTGCGCAGTTCGTTTGCAGGAGACTTTCGTATGTAAAGTATAGCGGTGACCCGATAGTTCATTGTGAGGCATGTCGATCGTTTATATCAGGGAGGAGGATTAGGTCTAATGTTAGGGTTATTTGTTTTTGATGGCTTGATGCACCATTCTAGACTTTCTAGTTGCTAGTTCCTTCTTGGGGTGTTCATTAGTTCATAGGCAAGACTCTGCACCGATTGGATGACTGAAATGTGAATTACCCTTTTGGTTATTGAGAATTTGAGATGATGAAATGTGCAGATGATTTATGGAATTACAGTGTAGGGCTTCCAAAAATTGGTACTAGACTGCAAATTACATCTTGCTAGATTACACAGGCAACACAACATATATGCGGATTACATTTCTATTCCATATGTAGTGGTTATAGTTGTTTCTATTTCAGAAATAAAAATAGGTGATCCCAAGAGAAGGTGGTCATGCACCTTGTGCCATATTTGTTTTCTCAACTTGGTTTTATGTTTCTTCAAAACATCTTTTTAGATTTTTCCAGTGTACTGCTACTGCATCCCTCTAGCGTATCTAACTGATTGGAGCATTTACTGAAACTTTTCAAATGAATACAATATCCATTGCTTCGCTGTCAGCCTATCACTCTAATAAGTAATGCATATTTGTTTTCCTGCTTGGCAGTCCTTAAAGATCTAAAATATGCTGATACTCATGAGTGGGTGAAGGTTGAGGGTGATTCAGCAACCATAGGGGTCACAGACCATGCTCAGGTAATCAGTTTGATACATTTGCAAGCTGCACCAGCATTTTATCAGCCTTCAATATGCTATATTACTGGGTCTCTTGCTGAGTTGATAACTTCAACGTGTTATTGACATGCATTACAGCATTTTTCCTCAAAATAGAATTTTCTGTGATAGTGTGATGGCTTAATATGTCCTGTTTCAATTCCAGGACCATTTGGGTGATGTTGTGTATGTTGAGCTTCCAGAAGTTGGTTCCACAGTATCACAAGGAACGAACTTTGGTGCGGTTGAAAGTGTGAAAGCAACCAGTGATATCAATGCACCAGTATCTGGAGAGATTATTCAAGTAAATGATGAACTAAGTGAAAAACCAGGATTTGTGAGTCGCAATTGCTACCCTTGCTAGACTAATTTTTGAGTAATCACTGCTATGTTCAGTTGACAATTTGCTTCTGCAATTTTACACAGATAAATGGAAGTCCATATGAGAAGGGATGGATCATCAAGGTTAAGATAAGTGATCCAAGTGAGTTAAACTCGCTGATGGATGATGAGAAGTACAAGAAGTTTTGTGAGGAAGAAGATGGCAAACACTGATCAATCCCCTAACTGCTGGATTTCAAGAAACTATGCAGCAACTCACCATCATGACAATGAGCCATCTCGCCTCTCCTACCACATTATATTATTCTGGATAGAGGAGTCCCAAGGAATGTAATAAGCTGAAACATTTTTCTTGCAAATCAGACATGAAAATTTTGTAGTGTCCTGATCATTCCGTTTGTGCTCCATTTGAAATTCAGCTCTTGATTTGCTTATCATCTGAATACAGGTGGAGGATTGGGTTTGTTTAAACTTTGATTAAGTGACAGTGACTTGATTGTATTGAGATTGCAGCTCAGGGATTGTGGGTTTGTTTATCTTCTGAATTCAATTCTGGAGATAGCTGCATGAAACGTGATCCACCCGTTTTCCAGCTATATTATTCCAGTTTGAATAACAAAATCAGATTTATAAAACATTAAAACAAGCATCATTAGACAAGTCGATAACTCTGTTCTTTCAATTCAATCGATCGTTTTGCCTTGAGAAAGTCAAAACTACATTACAGCACGAAGAATCTAGCTTATTACCCTCGATCCGTATTGCAAATAAATATTGTGGCCGAACGATTATGTAAACTTTAGAGGCTCGAATCAAGTAATTACAGAACGACCAGACAATCTCACTAACAGATTCTTTGAGCATTCTCACGGGCTCTGTTGTGAAGGTATCATTGACAACAAAGACGTTACAGATGGATAGAAAACACCATTCACCAATGCGGGTATTACTTCAACCGATCATATTGTCTTACTACAAGAGAACTTAGGCAATAGTACAGAAAGCATCCCACTTGGTTAATTAGCCAGCAGGCCATTTCATCTGCCTTCCACCTAGTACATGCAAGTGCAGGTGATAGACTGATTGACCTGTGGACAGAGCGATGATACAGTATTAGCATAAATACTGAAAAATATGGCGGTGGAAAAGAGCTCATGCATGAGCATGGGTATCAACACCGAAAATACGTTGAAGGATGATGTGTAGCATGTATACTGAAAAGTGAAAACATGTGCAAACCCCAGTAAGTAGAAAAGAGATGTGGCATGGGAGTGCTTACATCCTTTAGGTCCATTGTTTATGACGACACGGTACCCTTCAGCTATACCTTCCTTCTCAGCCACTATTTTCGCGGCGTATAGAAGATAGCCCAGAATTTCGACATGCCTTGGTTCAGCCTAAAAATATGTTCTTCCAACATGAGGTGATAATGTCTGATGGAAGGCTTGCTCAAAGAAGACATGAGTACATGACCAACAATTTTGCTTCCATAGGCAGTTAAAAAGGGCATCGGCTTGTACTAAGATAAGCACATAACGAAGTACATGGATACTGCCATGCTACACAGTTTTAGAGATTGAGAATTCCTCTCGCAAACACTAGTGAACAACATTCCATACCTTGTCTAGTCCAGTCAACCCATCTCTTATCTTTGGGATGACTAGAACATGCACAGGGGCTTGTGGATTAATATCTCTAAATGCCAGCACTTTCTCATCCTCATAGACAACATTAGAAGGAATTTCCTTTGCAATGATCTTGTCAAAACTTCCATAAAATAAACAAAGAGGAATACTCAGTGCCACTGCCACAGAAGGGATTATGAAATAGTAAAATGAGAAAGCTTACATGGTCGGTCCTCCAGTATCAGCTGTTGCTGCTGCTGCTTTAGCAGCAGCTTCTTCATTTGTCGATGAAGCAATGTGGCGCACAAATCTGGAGGAAAAGGGAAAAGCACCCGGACTCAATATTAGACAAGAACCATCAATTGTAGACGATGGGAGAGAACTATGATTTCATAGCATTACCGTAAACCCACCACACATCTAAATGCCACCATATTGTTTAGGCACTTGTTTAATTTTGGATTTAATTGTTTTACAGACTTGAGTTTATATCAAATAGCAATATAACTAATTGGGATTCGGTAATTGCTATTTGGTGATCAACCCTTTGTTCATTGCTTATACTTTTTTTAGTACCAACCGTTGGAAACAATAGAGCACACTACACTCCGTTGATTGACCCTTCATGGCTAACTAAATCTAGAATCATGCACATATAACAGGCCAATGGGCATGTAGAGAGTCTATTGATTCTGTTAATAATCATCTGGTAATTGATTGCTCTAAAGATAGAATGAAGTCTCCTAAGCATCCATAAGTACAAGAGAAAACTGCTCCAAAGTTGCCCAAAAGTTGAATGCCAGTAGTAACACCCAACCTTGGTCCAAATTTCCAAAAATGATTCGCAAAAGAAACATGGGCATAAGTCAGATCTCTGATGAAAGCGGCCACACCTTTGGGGAGCGAAGCGGCGGGAGAGTCGGAGACCGTGAGGCCGCAGCAAGGGTGAGCGCCTGTGCACAAGAGACATGTAAGAAAAAGATTGGATTAGATATTTAGAAGTAATATCTGCTTGACTAACACTGCTGCAGTAGACCGGACTCGAAGGAAGAGAGAGAGTGAGAGCTCACCGGAGGAGGAGAGAGGAGGCGGCCGCCGTGAGCTTCGCCGCCGCGGCCATGGCCGCCATGAGAGAAGCTTCGGGAGTGGTGGTGGGTTGCGGCCGTGCGGCTCCCAGGCCGCGTGCTGGGATAGTGGTGGGTATCCGACTCGACGACCGTCCGATCTAACATCGACGGCCCAGATGGGGTAACCTAGCATTTCGAGGCCCAACAGGCCGAGGCTACAAGGCTAACCCACCCACAACGAAGCCCATTAATCCTTTCCCGAATCATCCCTCTCGGAAAAAATCCCCAAATCGATCCGCCTCTCTCTCTCTCCCCCCTTCTCGCCGGCGGCCGGCGCGGCGCGGCGAGGCGGATTCGGCGGCGATTTCCTTCCTAGGGTTTGGTCTTCCTCCTCCCCTCCGGCCTCCTCTCGCACCGACGGCATCGCCCCCTCCCTTCTAGATCCGCCTCGCCATCGAAAACCCTAGACGACCACGAGCCGCCATGACCGTCCCCCTTCCCACCACCCGCCGCCGATGGCGGCATCGACGATTACAACCTGCGATTACCGTCATGTCGTGCGGTTCGTTCGTCTCCCCCTCCGCGGCGACGCCTCGAGCAGGTAATCCACGGGGTTGGGGTACCTAGGGTTAGCGTTTGTTCGGTGAACGGGGGGCGTCCGTTGCACGGCACGACCCGACCACTGGCTCCCGCATCCATGGCGATGACGGCGATATCTCCCGTCAGTTGCATGGTCCCCTTGCACAAACGCCCAGACCAAGTTGATCTCGGAACCTAATTTACATCAGATATCGTTGCCTTGCACTGATTTTAGGGATTAGGGTAAAGTAAAGGCCTTATAAATGTATGTTCCCATGAAATCTAACCGGACCTGTTGTTTCCCATTCATGCCGTTGATTGTAGGGCTTGCTTGTTTAGGTTAGGTGATAAAAATTAGAAAATGCTTAAAGTAAAGCAGTAGTGATGTATTTCTTTTTTTTTCTTTTTTCCAATCTGGATGTTTTAGAGATGGATTGTTTTCTATTTGGTTTAGGTTGGGTTTCCTTGTATTCTCTTAGATTCGTTGGGTTTCTTATCAACAATGTTGTCTGTTGACTGTGTTGTTTGTGAGGGATATGGGTTTCATTGTTTTGTTCCTTGTGGGATTAAACATACTTTAGATAAGTAAATTGGGCTGTATTTGTACAATTGGTAGCATCTGCCCTTTGGCCTTTTATTTGCTACTCAGTATTGTCGGCATCATCCGGTTTGTTTGGAATTTATTGGATAAGATTAATGGGGTTTCTGTTAGGATGCAAGTATGTAACTGGGCTTGGTCAGCCAACCCACACACTGATCATTCAGTTGCTTTACCCTAATATCTGGCTTTGTTCATAAAGATGCCGTACGATAGCTATAGGCCATGTGCAGAGATTGAGTAGGTGGGTCATCCATCCCACTTGCATACGTACTACTAATATGTGTAAGAGTTTCTTGTATGATGTTACTAATAGATGGCTCTGAAAATGTACTTTTTTTTGTCCATATTTAATTTTTCAGTGTCCTTACCAGAAATATCTCTGGCCTATCTCTAGAGCTGTATTGTCTGTGGTGGTGGTCCCTTCAAAGTTTTGTGCAATCGGAGCATAGCTATCTTCTTTTACCTCTAGGTTGTGTTTTAGCAGCTGAACAAGTGCTGTAATCCTTTCTCTACTTCTTTCGGCCCCCCCCCCCCCAAAAAAAAAAAAGAGAGAGAGAGAAAGAAAAGGGAATGTCCTATCTTGCTATGTTTCTTTAAGTTGGTTCTGTTTTCCTTCCTTCCAAATGAAATTGGTTCTTGTGAATCAATGTAGCGTCCCTTTACACAGTATTGTTTTCTCCCAGTTGTCTTGTCTTTTTATTTGACTTTTCATATATGTAAGGGAAAGAAGAAGGCCTTAGAGAAAAAAACAGTAGAAAAAGGAAAAGAAGATAGGGGTAAGCTCATCCTAGAACCCTAGTTGGCTTGCAGTCACCTTCTTCCTCACCGCAATGGCTGGTGCCTTATCTGCTCGTCATGGAGGCTGGTGCCTGGTGGAGTACGATGCCTCTTAGGGCACAGAAGTATAGAACACGTGGGTATGAAGACCTATGTTGGGCTTTGGTGGGCTGGCTGCCTGGCTTAGTGGGCCTTTTACCAAATACCCCCTTTCTTCTTCCTAATTTCTCTACCATGTTCTCCACTAATCACGCCTCAACCATCTCATATGGCAAAGCAACGCCTTATGCCTCAGCGCTATGGCGCTAAGGCAGTGGTGGGTCGCGTTAAACTGCCTTAACAACACTGGTTTCATATATGTAAATTGGGTTGTACTTGCACTGACCTTTTCTTTTGCACCCTGTTGCCTTGCATAAATTTGTTGGTACATGGCTGATGTTTTACTCACTGTTTTGTTAAGATTTTACAGTTTGTTTGGAATTTTGTTAATTGGTGGGATTTTTGTTGGGATGCAACCGGGCTTGGTCTACCAACCCAGATACCAATCCTTTGCTTGCTTTACCACTAATATTGAGTATTGTTCAGAAAGGCGCTGTGTGAGCTGGGTTTCTGCCTAGGAGCTAGGTTACCTGTTAATACTTGTGCAGCAGGCGGGAGGATGCCGCCTAGCGCCTACCATTGCCCTAGTATGCTGGGTGGAACCTTGTCACTGGTTATAGGTCCATGTGCAGAAAGTGCGGTAGGTGGGTCAGTCTACTTGCATACCTACTTTGCCTCGTATGTTTGTAAGAGTTTCTTGGATGTTCTATCTTGCTTATCTGTACTGCATATAGTCTGCCCCGAAAAAGAAGATTTTTCTGTTGATATTTGTTATCCTCCATAATTAACTTCTCAGTGCCCTTATCATAGAATTATCTCCAGGGAATGCCCTACGTTGTTTGCTCTTGTAGTTGGTTTTGTTTGCCTCCCTTCATATGAAAATTGGTTGTTGTGAACCAATGTAACCCTTTACATCCAGACGTCTTTTTTGTTTGTTTTCCCGTGGTGCTGACTTTTTGTTTTTAGTTCTATGAAGCTGAGTTATCTTGTTCCTATTTGGTGTATTAGAATAACGCTCTTTTCACATGTTTGGTGGACAGGTGGAGTTTATGTTATTCATACATGCAAGTTATGTCAATGACACCTAACTGGTTTAGTTTAGATCCTTGTGTCTCATTGTCTCCTTTGCAAGACAGAAGTTCTATTTGATTAAAGCAATGCTGCAATGTATGTTGATTGTGAGGCAATGACTGAAAAGGATGATTATGAGAGCAATACTGAATCACCTGTCTGTTTGTATTAGTATGTGAGTGTGACAATAATATTAATGGCAACTATATCCTTCGTCATTAGCTGGAAGAACATTTTTTTTGTTTTAAAAAGCAAATATAGCTCGTGTGATAGTACTTTTTATCGGTCTGGTTACCAATTTGTAGTCATGTGCCCTCATGCTTTCATGTTTTGGGACTGTGTTGATTGCTGTTAGGAGCCTTCAAAAGCTGCATGGTGTTGTATTTATTTTACTAATTTGCCAATTTGCATGTCTTGGTGAGTATTCAGGTGCTTTCTTTATGACTGATGATGCCTTCCCCATCTTTTCTTTTGCTATTTATTGGCTAGCTTAATCCAGAGTCTTATTCTGCTGTAGCTTTTGGGGATTAAGTTAGTTTTTAGTCGCATGTAGTGGAATTGATTGTCTTGTTTCAGCAAGCAAGATAAATTTCCACTCTTCCAACTGTATTATTTATTGCAAGCAAGATAAATTTCCACTCCTCCAACTGTATTATTTATCTTTATGTAGAGCTCGCCCCCTGATTCTCGAGCGATGATCTTCTCTCCTGAACCACTGACCATCACTTAGCCCAACCCACAACAAATCTGCTTTGTTCTTTCGCACTTACGACTGGTTACGTTAGTTGTGCAGGTGTGATGTCTGGTATATGACCAGAAGTTGCTCTGTGTGTTTGTAGTAGGGATTTGAACCGTGCCTTCTTGTTTAAATGTCATTTTATTGCTTTCATGGATGATCCTAGGTATCATTCACCTTCATCAGAACGGAATTTGCAGTTATGCTAGCTCTTATATGATTCCATCTATACAAGTGTATGCTGTGTATTCTTAGTATTGAGCGTTCAGAACTTGCTGTTCCTTTTAAGCTCAGTTTGTATTTATATGTTGTTCCTTTTAAGCTCAGTGTGTATTTATATGATTTGATTAGTGAATGTGTCATTTTGACCACTTTTCTCTTGATGTATCTTTATGTTTGAATATATCGTCCATAAATGGAGCTTGTCTTTATCGTACATGTGCAGTAGAGTGCCTGAGACCCTCCTATTCATTCAATATATTGCCGTCGTGACTTGCATGAAACATCGTTCTCTTTTTGGACTTTGAGGCTCACTCTGAATTAGTGTTGCCTGAATCTGCGATCGATAAGCTAATTATGTCTGGAGTCTGCTCATTCTCATGATATCCCGTTTTCTTTACCGGATATGCTTGCAGGTGCTTCGTCGATGGTACCCGTTTGTACCTTACTAAACATGAGGGATTGTTCATGCAATGACGACTAAGAATAAACTGGCTGTATTTTGTTGCTGGCCTTATGGCGAGACCATGGGAGTATGGGGCTCGAGTGCGCTAGTTATGCCGTTAGGATTAGATGGACCTAGTCTTTTACAATACTACCCCTCCGTTACAAAAAAAAAAAACCAATCTTAGCTACGAACTTGTATATGTGTGTCTGGGTTTGTCTTTTTTTTTTTACAGCCTAGTACGTCTTATTGGGCTATTTGTTGTTCAGCTTTACTGTTGATACGCCGCTCTTCATTGGGATTTAAAATCTTAACATGGGTGACATTAGCAAATTATTAGTGGCAGCGAGTTATTTGTGTACCTTTGGAAAACAAACTGTTGAACTTTTTTGCCGGCTCGAAATTTCACTAGTATTGGCATTAAGATAATTGTGTGAAATTTGGAACAAACGTTCAAATAAGCACAAATTAGCCCTTGGGCAAAACGTGTGAGTATTAATCTTTGCAAAAAAAATGCAAGAAATTTTTCATCGGCTCAAATTTTTGCTAGTATTAGCATTGGGACCGTTGTGTGTGAAATTTTTTAATACTATAATTAGGATAAAATTTTCATTAAACTTTGCCTTGAGGCTATAAATTTATGAGATGTAGACTTGGGTCAAAACCCATGAGTATTAACCTTTGAAAAAATGCACTATTTTTTCCTTCAACCCAAATTTTTGTTAATAGTAGCACCTATACCGTACCATAACCTTGGGAGAAAATTTTCATGAAATTGGGCCTCCACACTACAAGTTCGTGAGTTAGAGACTTCCAGCAAAACCCGTATTAACTTTTGGAAAAAAAACATATAAATTCTTTTTCAATAATTTTCACTAGTACTAGCATCAGGGTCACTGGATGTGAAATTTGTGATTATTAACACATCATAATGAAAAATTTCATAAAATTTAGCAACCACGCTGCATCAGGGTCACTGGGTGTGAAATTTATGATTATTAACACATCATAATGAAAAATTTCATAAAATTTAGCAACCACGCTGTAAATTTGTGAGTTATATGCTTATCACAAAATTTGTGAGTATTAACCTTTCAAAAAATGTATTAATTTTTCTTGCGGCCCAAAATTACATTGTATTAGCATTAGGAATGCCGCGTTGAAATGTGTTGATTATTTACATTAGGACAAAATATTTCATGAAATTTAGCCTCGACACTGTAAATTTGTGAGTTAGCCTTCTTAAAATACCCATAAGTATTAACCTTTGGAAAAAACATATGAATTTCTTTCTTTGGTACAAACTTTTGCTAGTATTAACATCGAGACAATGGCGTGTGAAATTTGTAAAGATTAATTTCAGGACAAAAAAATTTCATTCAATTTAGCCTCCACGCTATTAATTAGTTATATTCTTCAGGAAAAACCATGAGTGTTACCTTTGAAAAAAAATGGATGAATTTTTTCACTGCCCCAAAAGTACGCTAGTACTAGCATCGAGGTCATTGCGCGTAAAATTTTTGAATAATAACATCAGGATAAATTCATGAGTTATAGCATTCGAGTAGAACCCATGAATATTAACCTCTGGAAAACAAATAGTTAAAAATTTTGCTAGTATTAGCATCGGGACCATTGTTTGTGAAATTTGTGAATATTAAAATCAGGTTAAAATTTTCATTAAATTTTGCATTAAACCTTTGTAAAAAAAATGCAAGAATTCTTCTTCGGCCCAAAAATTTGCTAGTATTAGCATATGGACCATATCGTAACATCAGGAGAAAACATTTCATGAAATTTTAGACTCCACGCTATAAATTCGTGAGTTATAGCCTTCTCGCAAAACTCGTGTGTATTAACCTTTGGAAAAAAAACGCAAAACCCACGAGTATTAACTTTCAGAAAAATGCAAGATTTTTTTTTCTTCGGCCCAAAATTTGGTTAGTAGTAGCATCGAGAATGTTGCGTTGAAATTTTTGATAATTTACATTAGGACAAAAAATGTGAAATTTAGTTTGCACGCTATAAATTCCTGAGTTAGCCTTTTGACAAAAACCATGAGTATTAACCTTTGAAAAAACGCATGAACTTTTTTCTTTTGTCCAAACTGTTGTTAGTACTAGCATTGGGCCGAGGCATGTGCAATTTGTGATTATTAACATTAGGAGAAAATATTTCATGTAATTTAGCAACCACACTTAAATTCATGAGTTATGGCCTTCTCGCAAAATCTATTAGTATTAACCTTTGGAAAAAAAAGGATAAAGTTTTTCACCGACCCAAAAGTATGCTAGTATATGGAGGTAATTGTGTGTAAAATCTGACTATTAACATTAAGACAGGAAACTTCATGAAATTTTGCCTTGAGGCTATAAATTCATGAGTTATAGCCTTCGGGCAAAACCCTTAAGTATTAACCTTCAAACAAAAAATGGTTGAATTATTTTTTTACTGCCCTAAAATTTCACTAGTACTAGCGTCAGGGTAATTGTGTTTGAAATTTGTGAAAATCAATAAACTAGCACAAAAGAATTCATGAAATTTTTCTTTAGGGCTATAAATTCATGAGTTACAAGTCTTTGCGCAAAACGCTTGAGTATTAACCTTTGGAAAACAAACTGTTGAATGTTTTGATCAACCCAAAATTTCGCTAGTGCTAGTATCAGGATAACCGTGTGTATAATTCATGAAAAACATTAAAAATAGCAAAAAAGGGGGGGGGGATTTAGCCACCATGCTATAAATTTGTGAGTATTAACCCGTGAGTATTAACCTTTGGAAAAAAATATGATTTTTTTCATAGGCCAAAAAATACGCTTGTGAATTTTTCGAATATTAACATTGGGACAAAAAAAATTAATAAAACTTTGTCTCGAGGCTATAAATTAATGAGTTATATAGCTTTCACATAAAACCCATGGGTATTAAACTTTGGATAAAAAGCATGAAATTTTTCCAGTCCAAAATTTCACTAGTAATAGCATCAACGTTACGCATGAATTTTTTTATTATTAACATCAAGAAGAAAAATTTCATGAAATTTAGCATCCATGCTATAAATTCATGAGTTATAGGCTTCTCGCAAAACCCGCGAGTATTAACCTTTGAAAAAAAACAAGTTTTTTTCCCTCTTGCCCAAAATTTTGCTAATATTAGCACCAGGATCGTTCTATGTAAAATTTATGCATATTAAAATTATGACAGAAAATTTCATTAATTTTTGCCCTAAGGTTATAAATTCGTGAGTTATAGCCTTTAGCCAAAACCCATGACTCCGTGAGTGTTAATCTTTAGAAAAAAAATACATGATTTTTTTCGCTGACCCAAAATTTCGCTAGTATTATCATATGTATAGTCGTGTGTGAAATTTGTGATTATTAACATTAGGAGAAAAAATGATGTAATTTAGCTTTCACACTATAAATTCATGAGTTATAGCCTTGTGGCAAAATTTGTGAGTATTAACCTTTTGGAATAAACACATGAATTTTTTTTCCTCGGTCCAAAATTTCACTAGTACTAGCACAAGGAACATATGGATGACAATTTTGATGAAATTTAGCCCCTCGCACTATAAATTCGTGAGTTGTAGGCTTCTCGAGTATTAACCTTAGGAAAAATGCACAATTTTTTTCCTCCGGCCCAAAATTTTGCTATTATTAGCATCAAGAATGTTGCGTTGAAATTTGTGATTATTAACATTAGGACAAAAAATTCATGAAATTTAGCCTACATGCTATAAATTTGAGAGTTAGCCTTCTAGTAAAACCTATAAGTATTAACCTTTAAAAAAAAGTATAAAATATTTTCTTTGATCCAAAATTTTGCTAGCTTAGCTCCAAGACCGTGGAGTGTGGAATTTGTGGATATCAAAATCATGACAAAATTTCATGAAATTTAGCTCCACGCACTTTTAACATTTTGGGCCTCAGTAGGCCCTTTCAATCTTTTGGGTCTTAATGAACCCTTTTAACAATTTCAGCCTTGACTGGACTGCTTTGTTTTTTTGCTTTGATAGACCATCCGTGCTTAACCTTTTTAGGGTTTGATGGGCCTATCGTTTTATTTTGGGGAAAATCCAAATACCCCCTACAAATCTTTTATTTTCACTCTCCCCTCTACAACTCGATTAGGTAAAAAAAAAATCGCCCACAACTCAAATTCTCTTCTAACTTCCCCCTTCTGTCTAATTTCCACTAATTTCTCCAATCGTTCATCAACATGTTGGTATGATACCATAGCGGAAGGATGCAGTTAGGGGTGAAAACGGAGTGGATTTGGACGGATAGTGCTCATACCATATCTTAAACCATATTTTTAAGCAGATTCCGAGCGGATGCGGAGCGGATTGTTTCGGGCGTCGAAAATGGTGTGGAGTCAATGCGGAATTGGTTCGGAAACAGATTAAATTTATCGGATGTTACGTGTATAGCAATGAATGCAACATCGATAAATCCAAGGAATAATAATACAATATAGTCAATAAATAACCCATCGTAATAATTATACGATTAATTGCTAAACAACATAAATACATGATGTTCATAATATAAAAAATATAGCTACATGAGTGTGACATGCAACGATAAAAGCGTTAGACTAAAAAATCTATGTTAATTGATGAATTTGGGCATTGGATGTACCGACTTATATTATATGCAATAGATATAGTGGTTATATATGTTGATAATTTCGGATTATCCGGCAAACGGCTTATCGGATAATCCGACAAAAATGTCGCATAATCCGCATCCGCCTCATACTATCCGCATCCACATTCGTATCCACCAGAATTCTAAAAGCACATTCTATATCCTCATTTCAGACGGATTTGGAGCGGATCGGATATTATCCGATCCGTTTTCACCCCTAGATGCAGCACAAAGCTCTATCTATCATATGTGATTCAAATTTCGAACAGTATATTATCCGATCCGTTTTCACCACAAAGCTCGCTCTATCATATGTGATTCAAATTTCGAACAGTAAAACAACGTGGCTGTAACGTGTTTCAGGAGCAGAAAGTCGCCGTAGTTCTGATGTGGGTCACAAGAAATTGGGCAAACGAAAAGAAAATCACAAGAAATTGAGCAAGAGAAATCAATGAAATCTATACTGAGGATGTTAGAAGAGAGATTGTGTTGTGGGATGTCTTTTTACCTAATTGAGTTGTAGAGGTGAGGATGACAACACAAAGTGACTTATGAGGGAATTTGGATTTTTCTCCTAAAGAAATTTGCGAACTTCTACAAGAGAAGTTTCTGTTTAACGCGCCGTTTTGCATTTTAGCAAGCATCTGAGCCCAGAATCTGGGATTTTACGGGCGAGTTAGGCCGTACAATCTAAGATTGACGTACTGTTCGCTTAATCATTTTGTAACTTGAATCCTTGATAGCTCGCCTGTTTATACCATTTCGTAGTTTTCAAGCAATATGCTATGCGGCTGCGCCTCAATCACGATTGGCGATTCGTTTGTTCACTACTGCTGGAAAGGAGCTACACCAACCCATCCCACGTACGCAATGCAACATGGCTCCTTACCAGCAGCTCTCCACAAATCACAAGCTCAACAACATGACAGTGCGAACTTTGCTACCATTCACCCATATAACAAAACAATGGGAGACGTTAAGTTCGAATATACACGCCGTTATAGCACACAGCAGAAGTGTTCGGGAGATATGAAATTGGTAAAATACTGCAGAACATATATATCCGGGCGATATGAAGTTGGCAAAATACGGCAGAACATATATATTGATTTATGCCATCGGTTATACCAAGTGGAAGCATAATCTGGAAGTCCCACGCCCATTAAAAATATAACCCTTAAAAATAACGACTACACTAATTACCTCGGTACAGCAAATTTGATGAAAGCATCTATAATTCTGTTTGAGAACAGTATTCCAGACATCACCAAGTAAATGGATGAATATATGCTGTAGATCCAAAAAAATTGCAGTACAACAGTAACGTTTTCACATATGTTGGGTCTCACAAATATCTATTATGTTGGATAGGGAATGAACAAATTCATCAAAACTTCAAAAAAATTATTGATGTCAGCGTCACTAGTTAACTTGACAAATCCAGTGCAATAAATGACCAGAAACAAGTATGTTCAAGAGTCAAAACAAAAACATGAACAACTCCCAAAATAAACAAACACAGGATGTGACGCATCCTAGTAATACTAATTTGAACTGACGTCACATCTTATACTAGATTTGTTTTTTTGGGACAGAGGGAGTACATTATAACAAACAATTCAGTTACAAGAGAAGCAAAGTAAGGCATTACGTCAAAAATATGACAACAGATAATTGCCACACGATACATACAAGGATTTACAGGTGCATGAAAGAGAATGACTTATGACATGCTAGGTTGAGGATTTCGTTCTCGACGATTCTCTTATGGTACTGTGGAAATTACGCTATGTGCGTACTATTCCTAGAATGTATAAACATAAAAACTAAGGCATACTATTCCTAGAATGTACAAACATAAAACTAAAAGGTTGAATTATACTACCAGTTAAATAAGTGATACTGATGCAGTAGCCTAAACTCCACTAGAAAACCAGAGGTCAACTGAGATCCAGACACAAAAAACTATAACATGCAAAGGTAAACTAACTTCTATATTGAGTTACCACTGCGAAGTTTGCAACCAATGTATTCAGGTACAAGGATAGGTGCAAATGTGCTACTTACTCCTTAAATCACCTAGGGACCAAATCATGGATAGTGATAATACTAAGTTGAGGTCAATACTAAATAAACAGTACTAACCAACAAATGACCTAATGATATTAGATTGCAGGAGGAGGAAACAACCAATGTATTCAGGTACAAGGATAGGTGTAAATGTGCTACTTACTCCTTAAACCACCTAGGGACCAAATCATGGATAATGATAATACTAAGTTGAGGTCAATACTAAAAAAACAGTACTAACCAACAAATGACAGAACACAGAACGATATTAGATTGCAGGAGGAAACATGGTTACTGATATACTTATCAGTTGTCAATGGTGTGTAGAAAAACTACATATCCAAGCAGAACCCTTGCACATGAGGGTTATGTGTAGGATGGATCTAGTCCAATACCCCCTTCAACTGCCTCAAGGAGCAGTGGTTACACATGAATTCACCAAAGAACACCAGATCACTTGCATATAGAAGTATCAAAACAGATGGCAAGGATGCACTAACGAATCATGTATTTGATCTTATGCAATTTGCAGAGAACTTTGTGGTGAAAGCTGTTATCGATCTTTAAGAACCAGGACTCCAGGAGCCCTTTGCCAACCACTATATATATATGGGAAAAGTGTAATCTGCATCTCACAATGAAATAATGTCACTGGTTTCAGTGTGTATAGCAAAATCCTTTTCTGTTAAGAACTCGAGAAATGCAAAAATTGATCCTGATCAGGCATTGAAATATTCAGAACCACCGGTCAGTTTTGAGAAATACACCAGATGAGAAAAAAAAAACAATTCCAACCTTCCAACAGCTGAACTCTCCAAATATGTGTGATATATGGGAATAGCCATCCTTCTGACAGTAACATAAAACGACACGAAAACGAAAAAAACACACCAGTGAATCAACCAGTTTGATACGCGTCTGGAACCGCGTCTGGAACCAACCAAAAACTTATAGAATTAAACCTCAAGAAGAATGATAGAGACCTATTGCACTAATTTAACTCCCAGGTTTATACAGCTCAATAATTCTGATATTAACTGAAATTATTTTTTTACTTATCCCTAGCACCAATGTAGCATACACTAATATAATTGATGGAAATCATCAAACGGACTCTCAGAGGCCAATCTTGTAAAGGAATCACACTAAATCAGAGAGGGTTTCTTCAAAATCAACCTAAACAGAAAATTGCTGCTGATGGAAAGAAACTTTCCATGAACTGAACCTATGAATTTAACCTAAGCACTTAGTGTTTAATTTAAACCACTGAAGGTTAACATTATTTATCAAATCTACATTCGATGTACCAGCGCACCATTATTTACAGAAAAACAAAACAGAAAACTACTGTTTGAATGAGCTACACGAGCCTTAGAAGTTAGCAATTTAGCATTACACGAGTCAAAATTTATGCGGTGAACGTTCGTACCAGAGTCCAGTGATAGATATAGATCCATGTGTAACGAATTTATGCATAAAGAATAGCACCATAACCTGCCCAACTGGACGAACTCTTATCCCAGGTTAAATTCCGAAGAAAGGGGCCTAAACAAGATACCAAGTTGAAAACCCTAATAGACGTCAATAGCCCTAATCGCAACTTCGCAATGAACTCACAACCTAACCACCAGCACAGCCGAACCAGATCGCACAAAAACAAAGAACACCATCACCATGTCACATATGCAATCGTGCAACCACGAGCCCGAACGCGATTCGGGTGTAATTAAAGGAATCGCAACTAAATTCACCTTGGGATCACCAAGGGGAGAGCGGGGGATCAACGAAATGGGAGAGGATCAAGGCCGTAGCGGTCGCGATCCCTCCGACCCAAACCCTAACCCGTCCCCCACCACCAATCAATCAAACGGTAAACGCAGGAACCGCCGCAGCAGCACCACCACGCCTGAATCGCAAACAAAATTCCCCCACCAACAAAATTCAGGAAGAACCAGACAGACAAAAGGCTAGGATTTAGGGTTTCGTCGAGTCGCCGAAGGAGCGTATACCATACCTCCCACCTCGGAAGAGGCGGCACGGAGAAACCGGCGGACGAGGGGGGTGGAGACGCCGCTGCGGGGCGATCGCGATCGCGATCGCGATCTGGAGGACGTTCCGCCCACCGCGTTGGCTCTAGGGTTAGGGAAAGAGAGGAGGCGAGGAGGCCGCCATGGCGAAGGCGGCGGCGCGCAGAGAGGGAGAGAGAGGGGGACAAGTGGTTGGGGGAAGCTTCCGCGAGAAGGAGGCCTCGCCTGGTGGTAGCCAATAAGCCAAGGACGGTGAAGGCGGTTGCGGGCCCAAGAAAAAGAGCCTTTCTGTGCCACGTGGCAACCGAGACGTGTCCGTTCACGTGTCCGTTCTAGCGAGTTGGCCAGGTTTGAAAATTCAGCGACTGACAATGTGGTCCCACAGGTAGGAACACAAAGGCTGTGTTAATTCAGCGCAAAGTTTGGTTTTTGGTTGAAATTGAAGATGATATGACTGAAAAATTGTATGTGTATGACAGGTTGATGTGATAGAAAAGTACTGAAGTTTGGAACCAAACTTTAGATCTAAACTCAGCCAAAAGTTTGAATAATGCTAAAAAAAATATTACGAGGTTAATTTATCACGTAATCATCAACACTAAAATATATTACGAGGTTAATTTATCACGTAATCATCAACATTAAAATACACTCCAAGTGGTTAATACATTGTACGATATTACGGTCCTTTGTTTCAGCTTAAAATTATTATAATCTAGATTATTAAATCAGATTACTCTAAACTGAATTATAATAAGCTAGCATAAAATAAGCTACGAGATGTTTGTTTATCTAAATTATTGAAGGCATCTATAGATAGTGGGTCTTTAGCCACCTAATAATCTGGAAAAAGCTCCTCTAGAGGAGATTATTAGATTATAGTAATCTGGCTTACAGATTATAATAATCTATCCTAATAACCTACTTGTTTGTTTCAGCTTACTCCTAATAATCCAGATTATAATAATTTTAAGCTGAATCAAACGAGTCTAATAATCTACTTGTTTATTTCAGCTTACTCCTAATAATCTAGATTATAATAATCCTAACCTGAATCGAACGAGTAGTGCCATTCTTTTATCCCTATCACTAATTCGCTATGTTCCATTGTTTTATCTAAACATAACGACGACTATCTCATCTCGAGCTATTGTAAGTTCACTATGCTAATGCTGTCTTAGTGCTAGATTACTGCAAGGACGTCCATGAAATCCACGTCCACCAGCCACCATGTAGGCTGTTTCAATTGACAAGTCAGCGATCCTCAATCTGCAAGGAGAAGAATAATGTGCAACAGATTAGATAACTGATCAGGGCTAATTGTGCTTGGTGGAATATTAACCAAAGTACTCCTTGATTACCTACCAGAGCCGCAGGTCAGGCTGGTCGCCGTCGTGCGGCTGCGGCCACAGCTGCAGCAACGTGCTCGACGCCGCCACCCCCTTCTCCTCCTCCGGGAAGAAGCAATTGAACGCCTCCGCCGCCGTCGTCGCCGCCGCCGCCGGCGGCAGCATCGTCAGCGCCTCCATTGCCGACGCCTCCCCGGAACCAGGGCTCTGCCAGTTCTCGCTGTGCCAGTTCTCACTCATCTAAAGCCGAACAAATTGAGTATTATAATACTCCTAAATTCAACGTCCACATGTTAAAAAAAGAATAAATTAAATTGGAAATAGTTAACCCGCATTCACGGTTATATTTGTCATTTTTGTTGTAATTTATAAAAGTTGAATTTAAACTTGTATGTTTATGGAGTGAAATATTTTCATATTGATCTATCTTATCAGTTCTTTTAAAAAAATTTGATAACTATTTTATACTAGTTACATGCCCGTGCTAACGCTACGGCGAAACAACAAAAAGATATACAATATATTGTTTGGGCTATCAAGTATAGATTCAAGACATTAATTAAGACTTACATATGAGCGAGTTTAGTTAAGAAGCTTATTAGAAGTTCCTCAGTTATTATATACTCGAAAGGGATAAACAAGCCAAATAAACTACATCCAGGACAAGGTTCAAAATTTGCAAAACAAGCCATAAGGTCGACCCATTCAGTCGACGATGTATTATGTCTTCAACGTCTTTTCTCCATGTCACAGAAAAACCAGTAAGCAAAGAACAAAAGTCTGATTGATATATTAAGTTCTAAACCGATTCCAGGACACATTCAGTCAATTCAGTTCAAATACATAATCATGCGTTTCAACATTAATTAAAGTATCACATTCATATATCAGTACATGGCTTGGCAAACCACAAAGCTGAGGCTGCCTTAATCTAAGCTACAACAAAATTTCTTTTTTTTTTGCATTTTAGAATAAACAGTAAAAGAGAATGGATAAATCACATGTCCTGAAGCTGTAAATTTCTACGAAGTCCTGAGCAGCTCAATTTTGGAGAGGGTAGTAGTGTTGTTCCCTTTATGGTTCATCTGATGCATGAAGAAGGCAAGTTCAATTTCTGGTTCAGTAACTCTTGTTGTTCCTACTGCTTCCAGGAAGTCATATAAACCAGAATCGCCAAGAATTTTCTTGCTTGATGACTGTAAAGAGATGAAAGTTCAAACTGGTCATTAAAAAAATTGTGTGCAGATAAGAGTGGTGTTGAGAAGTCAAGTTATCAAAGTAGCATTTTGTCTTCGTTCCAAAGGAGCTAACTCTGTTTTTAAATATTTGATCTTTTTTTCATAAACTCACTAATGCATATCACTAATACGAGGGAAATTGTAAGTGAATAGTGAATGAAGATAAATAATGGTTTGAGAGAGAGATAGAGGGTGAACTAACCAATATATCCCAACTGCATACAATCATCAAGGGCAATGCGTGCATGAGTGATAGAAATCATGGCAGCAAGTATCATTATTGTGATCACATTCTGCATGGAGAAATGTATTTTTTCCAAGAATATAAGCCCATTCCTCTGCTAGTAAAGTTCCCATGTCAACCTATTTTACTTTAAAACCAAAGAAACTGTAAATAAAAAAACGAGATAGAGATTTGCAATTCACTGGGTACAAAAGTTAGATGCACTTCTTTAACATTTTAGCAGATTGCTTCCAACATATGACATCAACTTCCCAGTCAGTTGGTTATTTTACAATCTTGAAAAGCAATATTTTTCTATCAGTCCAACTAATTTGAGAAAAAAAATTCTGAATGAGATATGTCAAGAGCAGTTGTGAGGCTGAATTGTTCAGGGATGTATGGAAAGCAAGCTTGTGTTTGACGCAACAAATATGTGTATATGTAAGATTGATGGAGTATGGATTCTGAGCGATAGCAGTAGACAATTCAATCAATATTTTATCACCTAAAGATCATGCATAGTATTTTGACGAAACAACGGCAGATGTGCACCTTCAAGATGAAGCTTTACTGACGATCCAAGTCGTTGAGGGGGTCTAAGATCCAGAATCCATAAACACTCTCCAGAACACATGCATTGCAGGTGAGGAGCCGGACGGGACATTTCGCCGAGCACCCCGCGTTCATTGTACTCTGAGGAAAAGCGGCAAGCGCTGGATGATGGGTTTTGTTTCAGAATGCATGATGAATCCGGATGAACCTCCACGATGCCAAGTTCCGGACTGGTCACCTGCTGATGAACTGCATGATGAGTTTTGTTCAACTACTCACCTCTCACGGGATTCACCTGCTGCTCCCCCACCGGCAAGGAACTCCATAGCTGCAGCTCACCCCTGCGATGCAGAGGGGATTGGTGGAGACAGGCGATGCAGAGGACGGCGCGGTGGCTACCTAGCGACGGGAGCACCTCGTGCGGCGGGGATCGGTGGAGCAGAACGGCGGCGACGACCTGGCGACGGGAGGACCTCGTGCAGCGGGGAGGCGGAGGATCGTGGAGGGCGAGCCGGCGGCGGGGATCGGTGGCAGACATGCGATGCAGAGGACGGCGCGGCGGCTGATACGGAGCGGAGCACTGATGGCGGAGGTGCAGGAGCGGAATTCCGGCGGAGGGCGGAGGTGCAGGTGTGGTGGGAGAGCGATAGGGAGGGGGGGGGGGCGGTGCGGGTCGTCCGCTGATTGAGGGAGGTGGAGGTGGGATCGATCTGAACCGTTCGGATTTTACGCGGATGATCTGAACCGTTGAATGATGAATGTAAGAGTGTAAGAGTAAAAGATGAGTAAAACGAGTTGGTGAATTATAGGATAGATGACACGTAAGAAACAAGAGGATATTCACTCGAATCATGAAAACATTTTAGGAAGAACTCAAAAAGAAATTAAAGCCAATGCAGTGGCATACTAGTAGGAGTATTTTAGTTACCATGCGGCACAAGAAATTGTTCTGCTCATGCACGGTCTGATGCTGCATTTCATACAGAAAATCCATATATTAATTCAGCTCACCACTCATCAGCAAAAACCACAACTGCGACTACAATAAGGGAGTAGTGTACCATGCGACGCATATCCTCCAGCTGCTGGCTCATGAGCTCATCCTGCACACAAGCACCTCATGCAGTTAACACATTCTGTCATATAAACTCTAATTGTGAATTTGTGAGCAAAGAAAAAAAAATCGTGGAGGACTTGTATATTCCATAAGGATTTGATGCTGATCTGCACTAATCTTCTGCCATATTTAAGCAAGTGCTAGTACCTTCCTCGCATGAACTTTGCTGAGAGATGATTCAAGCTGCAGCTGCAGCTGGCTGAGCTCATCCACTGTGGACACAGATGACAGGTCTTCTCCAGTTTGCCTCCTTAAACTGGCTTCGAGCTGGTCGATCTCATTCCTTAGCCTTGTGATCTCCATGACCATTTGCTGCAAGGCAGCATCACACATGTAGATTAGTTGTAGAAATGAAGCTTTGAGTGATTAGGAATTTGGTGTGGGACATGCAATTGCCTTTCAAATGTAAAAAAGAAAAAAATAACATGTGTTAGATTCAGTTCGCTTACCTCATCATCACGGTTTGTCTCCTGAAGCCGAGTGTTTCTGGTGGTGATCTCATAACGGTGAAACAGCTCCATCAAGCTTAACAAAGCATAATCAAATATGTTACATCCAGAAACAATATGGTATTACTAGTACATTGGACCAATGAAGTGAACTTATACATGTAAAAGGAGTATTAGCTTCTAGTAGTACTAATCGATGTGGTCATGGGCACTGCTTAATTGAAGAATGCACTATGCAGCAAGCACAAGTCCTATAGGAATAGATCCTGAAATCAAAATTTCAGGATGCCAGAAAAGATTAAATCAGAAAGAAAAGCAAGCTCTAGAACATGAACCATCGAAAGATTTCTAGTGATAATGTTGAATGCAAGGAAAGCGATCCCAATTTCCCAAATCCACTACCAATCATGAAGAACACTACCCATTTGATCGGGATGTTAATCGAACAGTACCCCCAAACATTTATCTGGAATGCTGAGTGAAATATCAACTGCAACAAATAAATGCAATGCTAAATTTCTGAATCATCGCACACACCACCAATCACCACAAAGAACTGAAAACTCAGCTAAGGCATGCAGATATATAGAAATCAAGATTAGAGATCAGCACACACACACACACTCTCTCTCTCTTTCTTGTTTCTTTTAAAGCAGATTTTTCATTGGCATTTCGTCATAAACAAATTAACAAGAAACAGAGATAGAAGCTAGGGCCGGGCGGCGGCGGCGCACATGACCGGCGGGCTGCAGAAGTCGAAGAGCTTGCCCTTGTCGGAGAAGACGACGACGCCGACCTGCGCATCGCACAGCACGGCGAGCTCGTTCGCCTTCTTGAGAAACCCAGCCCTGCGCTTGCTGAACGTCACCTGCCGCCTCGTCGCGTCCTCGATCCTCTTCATCTCGATCTTCCCTTGCCCCATCGCGACCTCGCCTCGCCGCCTGTCCATCGAAAAAACCAAAAAACCCCAATCAAATCGCTTGAATTAAACGGGATCCAGCCACACTGAAAAGATTTCTGCACTTGCCTCGATGAACAAGGGCAGTCAAAGAAGTGCTAGCTCCAATCCAAGACGGACAAACAGAAGAAGGAGAAGGAGTGAGCAGAGAGGAGAATCAAATGGTGTTCTTCTCTTGATTTCCTTCTCTGTTTTTTTCTCTCTCTTTTTTTTCTTTACCTTGGCTTGTGAGACACTGGAACGGCTTCCTTCGAGCTGAAGGAGAGGAGCAAAGCAACGAAGCGTATTTATAGGCCGCGATCTCCACGGCACTAGCACTGTGAATTCACCGATGGCTGTAACTTTCGTTCACTGAACTTCTCGTTCGGAGCGCCTGAGTTTTACAGTCTACCGTTCGTTCAGCACTTCAGCTTTCGTTCGTTCGTTAACTTTCGTTCGGGCGCCTGAGTATTTACAGTACAGTTCGTCCGTTCGTTCGTTCGTTCGCGCGCGTGAAAATGCCAGGAAGTTTCAGGTTCGATCGGGAACGAACGTCGCTCTCCGCGGATAGAAGTTCGTGGCAGCCGCAGGCAGCATTGCAGCAGGAGAGCAAAAGCAACGAAACGAGGCTAATCGGCAAAAGCAGCTAGCAACGTCATGGGGCACAAGAAAAATTCAGAGAGAGCACCTCAACGCAAACGTTGGTTGGAGTTGGATCAGTTTGTCACCATCGGGCTGGTCTCTAACCCAAAAGCAGCATATGGGACTATGGTCGTGTTTAGTTATTTGGCCAAAAAAATTTTAAAGTATACGGACACACATTTAAACATAGATTAATAACAAAACAAATTACTAATTTCGCTTGTAAACACACCCTTAGATTCAGGGGTGTAAAGTTTTGCGTATCACATCGAATATACGTACACACATTTGAAGTATTAAACGTAGTCTAATAACAAAACAAATTACAGAATCCGCCTGTAAACCGCGAGACGAATTTATTAAGCCTAATTAATCCGTCATTAGCAAATGTTTACTGCAG
The DNA here is from genome assembly GCF_034140825.1 of Oryza sativa Japonica Group. Taxonomy (NCBI): domain Eukaryota; kingdom Viridiplantae; phylum Streptophyta; class Magnoliopsida; order Poales; family Poaceae; genus Oryza; species Oryza sativa. The sequence continues at coordinate 28,502,318 of NC_089040.1, read as the reverse complement.
CACCACATTGTCAAATCATGGCGCAATTAGGCTTAAAAGATTCGTCTCGCAATTTTCACGCAATTTGTGTAATTAGTTATTTTTTCGTTTATATTTAATACTTCATGTGTCCAAACATTCGATGTGACATGGTATAAAATTTTACCAGGGGATCTAAACAGGCCCTCTGTATCATGATAGTGCACACAACCAAGTGAACAAGACACTGCACACTTAGGCTAAGTTCTTTGCCTCAACTCCAAACTTCAACTTTTTTCCGTTAGCATGTTTTTCAAACAGTCAATGATGTGTTTTTTTTTGCAAAATTTTCTATATAGAAGTTGTTTAAAAAATTCAGATAAAATCTATTTTTAAGTTTATAATTATTAATATTTAATTAATCATATGGTAATGAGGTTTCTCGTTTTACGTGCACTAAAAATTTATCTCCAAAAGGATAGATCAAACGAGGCCTTAAAAGAAGAGAGAAAATCATAAAAACTCTCGAGATCAAGGTCTTACAACTCGAAAACTAGGTCATCACCCAAATGCCAGGTATAAAACTCCTTAACCACTTGCTCCAAATATAAATAAGCTGAAGTGATAATACCATATAAACCGAGCTTCTGGAGAAATAATCAAGAAAACAACCTGCAAAGGAAAATAAACCGTTTTCCCATAAAAAACAACATCATTATTTGAGAGCCAAAATTGCTCGGCACGTTGTTATCGTCTCTAGTAAAAAAACTGGTCTAAACTTTTTGTTATGTCGCAAAATCCATTACCCAAAGATATTGGACGCGTTTATGGATGATCAAATACGACTACGAGTATACTCCCTCCGATTCTATATTAATTGACGTTTTAGACACGGTTGAGGTCAAACTTTTATAACTTTGATCATCGATAACTTTAAAAATATTTAGTTTAAAGGAACTAGAACAACATGTATAGATTTGTCTTTCAAAGCACTATAATAAAAGTAAACATGTATTTATTTATTATTTATATTATAATAGAAAAATAAGGTTAAAGATATATTTTGTAGACCGTGTCATTGTCTAAAATATTAATTAAAATGATACCTCCGGAGGGAGTAGGAGCGTACTAGGTGCTACTGCGTTTGACTTTGACTGGGAGCGCAGCGTTAGGGTGCATCACCATCAAGTTCGTCTCTCTCACTCTCTGCTTCTCACTACTCGTAAACAGAGAGTAGGCAAGCATGGAAGCAGCTAGCACATGGGAGTGTAGGCGGTACTGCGCTTGAACTTGTCTCTAGGCGATGGGCGGTGGGAGAACCCGGGACCGTTAGCTGTGTGTGCATCACTGCATATTTGCATGCAGTGCGTGACGAATTATACTTGTGAATTTTAAGTTTGTAAATTTTTCAGTTGTAAAATACACCGTTTACCATTTTTCTTAGTTAGGAATGAAGCCCGCGTATTTACAAGACAATATGCATCGTAGGTTACTTTTGAGATACTTATTGTTTTTAATAAAAATGCCTTCGAGTGGTCAAAGCGTAAACTACCTAATTGTAAAAACAATTAATTGGAAGTGCGGTCTAGCGGGCCATGCAAAGGCAGGCAGGTTCGATGAGGCTTCCGGCCTTCCTTATCTCTCGGCAAGGTCTTCTCACCTGGCTGAGGTCCTAGCTAAAGCATGCCGTTTGTGGCAAAACGCAAAAGCGAGTAAAAGAATGACGTGTGGGTCGTCTGGTCTTCTTTTCAACGTTATAATGGGTGTATTCACTTTGACATTATTTTTAACCATACCATTTTCTTTAAAATTGTCAAAAAAAAATGTCTACGTTTAGTTTGTTACTAAATTTGGTTAAGAAATCATACTAAAATTTTAACAATATTGTCATCTTGCTAGAATTTTGGTATTGTCAAAACTTGGTAAAGTTTTTGTGATGTTAGATTTGTTAGTCCGTGTACTAGGCGAGAAAAATCTTTCGTTTTTCGTGCAAATGTTTTTGGGACTGTTATCAGAAAATAATAAAAGAATAAAGAAAAATGATACGTTTATCGGAAAAAAAAAAGACAAACGGACAAGGATACGTTAATCGAATGAAAATAAGAAAAAAGAAAGACGGACAATAATTGTTTTTGCAAACATAAGATAGCAATAAGAAACATGCACATGCATGGGCATCATAGCGTAGGTAACGAACTACAGTTCTTGATCCGATGAAAATAAGAAGGAAAATAAACAAACGGACAAGGATTGTTTTTGGACTCGGTATTACTGCATATCCTTGACTGCTGGATCGACAGGAAACGGCCAAGACCAAGCTGGGAGATCAGCATGCGAGCAAAGCTGCAGGCTCGACGTGGCTTCCGGGCTTGCCTATCTCGGCAAGGTCTTCTTCTCGGGGCCTCCGGCTTGGACGAGGAATATTTGCCGTTTGCGGCCAGCCGGCGAAAGCGAACTGAGATTAATGGCTGGCGAGTAGTGACTGGCGTCATGTTTCTTGACGAGCTCTGGTCACCGTGGAGCTTTTGACATCATTAATGCTATGAAGATTTTGCTATGTACTCCTTCTGTCTCACATAGGCTGTGTTTAGTTTCTGAAATTAGGGAGAAGTTTGGAGAAAATTGGTAGTTTGGAAAAAAAAATTAGAAGTTTATATGTGTAGGAAAGTTTTAGATGTGATGTGATGTGATGTGATGGAAAGTTAGGAGTTGGGGGAAGTTTGGTGTGAACTAAATAGGGCCATAAACTCAATGTAGTATTGGATTTGATGTCTTCTAGTACAACAAATCTGGACAGTAGAAAACGTTCTATCTAATACTAGGTTGAGTTTTTTTTGAAACAGAGGGAGTAGATGTGATGGATAATTGGAGAAAATATTCTCTCAACATAAGCTGGTAATATATTGATGTACCTAAAAGTTTAGGTTAACGACTACAAATTACAGGTGGGTTTATTTCTGAATTTCTTTCAGTTTACTTGTGCTAATTAACTAACTGCTTATACATACATTCCTCGCAAAAGATACTCAATCTATTAACTTGTTTTTCTTTTTTTTTTTCAGAGGTAGTTACTTGGCTTGGTTGCATCGTGCCAACGGTAAGAGTAACTGAGTACGCTCCCCACGCCCAATGCACCTATACTGCCTCCGTTAAAAGAAAAAATCCAATACGAGATGTTATGTTTAAATTCATAGTATCAACACATTTCGCGCTAGTTTTTTTTTTCCCTGACAGAGAAAGATACCCTTGTACACGCCCTAATAAGCCAGCGTAATGGGTTAGGAGACATCATGGCATCATGCATTTGTACACTACTTTCTGTTATTTGTAATGTTTATTCCGAATTTTTTTTCTATTTTACTTGTACACTACTTTCTGTTATTTACGAAGAGACCACAGCTGTATAAAACGGCTTGACTACACTCCAAGACCATACTAATCAGCCCTCACCATGGACAGTACCGTTTCATTTTTTTTTCTTTGACCCGATTGCATTAGATTAACAAACAAGCACGGAGCTATAAGCTACTAAAACACAATGCAAAATTGCAAATATCACAGCGCACTAACGATAAATCATTCAAATGGTGGAAAAAATCAAACAAAATGGTTAGATTAATATAGGGCTGCATGTGAATGCCACAAGACCAGTTTTACCAAACCATTGTAGGCTTTATAAACTGTAGTTTTCTACATTACCTTGGCTATGAGTTGTCTGTTTACTAGCAAATCAAGAGTACGCTGGGGATGTATCCCCCACCCGTCTTTTTATTTCATTAAAAACTCATCGGGTATGTGTTATGGCAGATGCCACGAATGTAAAACATTTTCATTGTCTAAACAAAGAAGATTCCATGAAACCATGCAAACATGAAATACAGAATGACCCACATCAGAGCTTACAAACGTTGGCATGGGCAGTTCAACCACATTAGGTTCAATATCAATGGCCTCGCAAAGGCCAACTTTTGGATTGACAGGAAACGGTATAGTAACTGAAACCCATTAGTCTCATACTCTCATGTCATAAATCCTTTTCCACTACAGCAGAAATGCAACTACCATGAGAGAATCCTAATCCTATTCATAAATTCAGAATAGACGACAACCTGGCTAAAAGTAAAATTCTGAATCAGGTGGTAAGCTTCTTGACAATTCACAGGGATCATTTACTCTTCTTAATCACTTTGCTGCTCTGCAGGAGGCTCTTCCTGCTGTTCCTGAGGATCCTGCCACAGATACCCCGGATGACCTTGCTGACCACCATACGCTATTCCTGCACCTGGGACCTGCTGCTGTGGCACATAGTAGCCATACGGATATGAGTCAGCAGGGACACCCAAGGGCGGCAATCCAGCCCTAGGGAGCCCAACTCCCTCCTCCTTCAAGTCATCCCTGGGAACTATATCTACCAAGAAATCGTACATATCCGTCCTGGTGATGGCAGCTGCTATGTCATTCTTCTGCAAGGTACGGCGCTTGTTCTCCTCCGTGTGCATCCATGATCTCAGGGTCAGCTCCAGTATGAATATCTCACATGCTTTCGCAAAGATCACAGGAGCCTCTGCGGAGATCATGCGAACGTCCTCATCTGCCTTCATGATCTTCTTTATCCTAGCAAGTGGCAAGCTGTGGTTCTTGAAGTCAGTAGTTTGTTCAATATCGACCAGACGTTCAGCCCAAAACTGCTGGAGTTGACGCTGTTGCTGCTGCTGAAGCTGCTGGTGAAATTGCTGGGCTTGCTGATAGACGAGCTGGTGCTGAGCACTCAGTTGATCAGGGTTGGCAGGGAACGACGGTGCTGGCTGTGAACCGGCAGGAATGACAGCAGGAGCTGTAGGCACTGTTGCTGCAGGCCGGTATGCAGGGTACACTTGTGATCCACCAGCAACAACACCAATTGCCGGCTGAGGTTGTGATGATGGCTCCATGTCCTCTCTTGCTTGTCCCAAAACTTATGATATTTCCAACACTGCAAAATAAGAATAACAAACATTGTCAGTTGCATTCTCGATTAGGTAATAGTCCTAGCCTCCCATGTTACAAACTAATAAATTGTGCAGATGAATCGATCTGCTATAGTTTTACTTTTAAGTTCAATGTCTAAACTTGTTCTGAAAAATAGTCATCCGACATAAGATGCTAGCATCAGTTTTATGTACCAGCAGCAGAGCAGGGAATTCATAATTGAAGAAATCAGCCATTAGTAGACATACTAAAAAATTGCAGATATAAGTAACTGTAAGCATGCATGATGCATCACAAAAGTGTAACTAAAAGGATCTTGTAATAAAGTCTACAGGAGAAAATCATCGAACAGAATGTTTGATCAGAAAGCAATAGCAATTAGCAACCATGTTTGGTTCCTTAGCCTACCTTGCCTAGCAAGGTTAGCAGTTGGTTGGTTAGATTTTGGGCACATTTTTCGCGAATACACATAAGCTTTGTGTATCATTGTATTAAGATTTTGGGCACAGTGAGCAACAAATTCCTTGATTTATCTATCATATCCTAGGAAGACTTTCTCTTTCAAGCTTTACCTAGCCAAACTCCCATCATTTAGTACTTCAGCACCTACCAATTTCATCCTTAGCACAAATTAGCAATACCGGTTCTCCTGCTAACCTTGCATAGCCAAATTCTAAGCCACTAGTACTTTAGTACCTTTCCAAATTCATCTTCAGTGCAAATAAGCAAGCCCACAAAAGGTGACCCTTGATAGTGTTTATTTATGAAAAAGAAAATAATATGGTCAGCAAGAATTTTCAATGTTTGTCTGAAAGCCTCCCTGTATGATAACACACACGATTAAGACTGTGAGTTGTATTAGTAGTCATTAGTAGCCACGGGGTTTCTTATTGCAAACAGGCCCCACAGGTGCCCTGCAAAGCATAGTTAATTCTTCAATAGTTAAATATTGCCCCAAGACAGTGACAAGGGGTGGGAAAGGCTGAGGCTCAAAAACATTTGAATAATGGCAGTACCATACTTGTATGATATTGCTATCTAAAAGCATGATCAATATGAGCACGCATCAAAACAAATAAGAAGTTGATGGCAATGGATATAGATATCTGAATCAAGGATAATCATGCACATTTTAAATTATGATAAACTAGCATCACATCCCATGAGTTGTGATGGATCGAAATAAATATACACAAATTTTGAGTTTAAACAAGTAATCATTATCTAATCTAAATAATTGTATACATATAATAATGCAAGATCAACCGATAACTAATATATGCATATGCAACAGTGAAAGAATGCAATATTTTACACAAAAAAAATCCTATAAACAGCACATGTGTAGATGGTCTATTCTAAACCCATTAATGAAAAATCTGATCATGCATAGAACCAGAACCAATTCCTCTTTTTAAATAGTATTGATGGTCTCTCTTCTATGCATAGATTCAATAGGACTAATCACAATCCACATACATACCCGTATCTCCTTCAGGCACAATACTTGTAGCACAAGGCTGTCAAGACTAAGGATTCCAAAGTGTTAACACATCTAATAGATCACGTGGGGGCTATTTCAGTACACGCTGCTAATAACATCTAATACATGTAGGAGGTATATATTCCTCAGTGTACTACAAAGGAAGAACAGATCTAGTAGGTCATAAATAAGGCAACTATTACAGTATAGTTCTAGATTTCCAGTTATGCTACACAATCAGGCGAGTTAGGGCATACAAATATATAATCAGTAGTAGGTCTGTGACTGCTTGAGTACTAGCTAACAATTTTAAAAACCTTGGTATTTGTGATATTTGTTAGATAGGCAATCAAAGTCAAATGTATGTAGGAAACAGAAAATTTTAATCAAACAGGCCAAATTCATATCTGAAGGATGTTCCTGATTGTACATTGAACTGCTCACCCCCCTCGATCTATGCATTTATTTCGCACACGCACAGATATAAACACTACAAGAAATATATCTGATCATCTGAAACAAGTTTCGCTAGACCAAATCATTAAACTTATCTAAAGCCAGGCTATTGCACAACTGGATTTAAGTAGAAAGTTGGCAAACAAGCTAGTACTTACCGTCTTATGCATGCAACGTAGATTCCTTATGCACCTGAATTTCTCCTTTTCAATTTATACAAGTCTCAATCAACAAAAGGGTATATATATAACTCGATGATGGGAAAGTCGCAGTTATCGGATAAGCATGATTTGGTATTGATATGGCAGTAATTAAAGATATGGGTCCACTTCCTTTTTTTGTTACTTTCTAGACCTTTTCAGAGGATAAAAATTTGCCATCGACAATTTCGTGACTCAAACATTTTGGTTCACAGGGGACTTGTGACCTGAGCAATTTTTTCTGACAAGCGACAACTGAAACTAACTAATAAATTATGCTAGGTTACGAATGTAGCGATGGACCAGATATAACACAAGTGGCCCAACCTGACCAAGCCCCACAAGGATTTGGCCTGCTAGGTATGCTCAAAATTATGTCAGTCAAGGCCCAAAAAATATCATTAAACTGGGCTAGTGAATATGTCAAGGCCCAAAAAATATCATTAAACTGGGCTAGTGAATGTGTCAAGGCCCTTGTACTCTTCAGCCTAGCTTAAGTTATCAGCCTGTCTTCAAGGAAAATTAGTCCAGCTGGAGGTTGCAATGTTGGGTTGGGTCCCTACTGAGTTAGGGGGTAGTAGGGCTTGAGATTAGAAACTTTTATTTGATTACTTCCAGTTAGAGGATTTTGCTAACAATGCCAATTTTGGCATTATTCTCAATAAAATTTAATTCATGTTCTGTTCTTATAGACTTGAATTGAATTACAGCTGAAGAAAACTTTGTACAAATCTAGTGTAGACAATCCATCGACTCTCTTAACCTACAAAATACACTAGGGCAGAAATCACCTATAGGGATAAATGTGTATCGCTAGCTACAATTCCTTCCCATTACAATCTCATATTTACTATTTTCTGATTTATGTATAAACTCTCAACGAACTTTGATGGAAAAAGAGGTACATGGAGATTGTTATGGTTTTTAACAACGTGGCCATGAGATAACCGATATAAACAATTATGTTTGGCCACTAAATTCAAGTATGTTGGAACGATCTAATTAATTTGATCAAAATGCTGGATTATTGTGTGAACTTTCAATTACCGAGTAAAGACATAACCTAAGGTTCCTACAACAAAAGTTTGTCCATACCAAGATAGCAAATGTAGAAAGGTTTCTAGACAAGAAGCAATTGCTCTTCACAGAATGGATGAAGATAAGCCATGGGATCATGGATATAATCTCAGAACAGGGGAGAAAACACTAGCCTTGCAAAATTAGTACTCGGTGTATATGCAAAACTACCAACTCTACTGTTGGCATACTTGGGCAGTTCAAAATCACAAGATCTTCAATACAATTATACGGTCGTATTTCCTACTGTTCAACAAACAGATACTTCATATAGGATTTTTCCCCCTACTGTTTTCCATAACAAAAACTTGTGAATGCATGATTCAGATTCCGTACAAGCAAACAAAAGCACAAACGGATTAACTGTTGGACCGATCAATCACTTATTAACGACAATGATCCCAACAATTTGACCCCCAATTTGACCAAGGAGACACAGCTATCAGACGACCACTATTTTTAGTAGTCAAACTACCATCGGATTAAATCACGCATACTTTTTTCCTAACAAATGTGGAAAGCAATAACTTATACACCACCACGGACGGCTTTGCCCAACGTGGCGAGCTGAACCCCCCAACCCGACATGCATATATTTTTTGAAATTTCGGAAACACAAAAACTGATGTCCGATTCATACCCAGATGGAGGCAGGCAAGGCAGGAACGAGGAGGTCGCCGCGCCGCCCCTCCAACCCTGCTCGCCGTCGCCGCCCGCCGTGTGCGGAAGCAGAGGAGCCCCGTCCACACCGCGCCTGCGGAACTCCTCGCCGGCGACGCCGCGCCCTAGCTCCGCCTCCGCCTCCGCAGATTGGGAACGGAGAGAGAGAGGAGAGGAGAGAGGGGGGAGATGGATCGAGAGAGAGGCGGAGGTGGGGGAAGTAGTCTCTCCACTTCCTCTCTCTGTTCTTAAATTCTCTTGGGAGGGAGAGCTCGCCTCCCATTGGAGGGAACACCTGGCGGGTTGGCGGGTCCGGATCCGACACAGGTCAAGTGCCTGTGGTGTGGGGCCACATGTCGGTGTCAGAGGATGAGGGATGTGTGCTCCTCCTGCCGTGCTGGAAGATGCTTTTAATTAGCTCGTGTTACTGATGATTATTAGTTGTAGTAGCTCGAGTTAGTTGGAAAATGGCGGCAGATGGGAACCGTACAAGGTAGTTGGTTAAGTATTGTTTGTATCGAAAGCTCCAATTATTGTCACTTGGTACACAAACAGTAGGGGCTCATGCCTTAACCATTCTTTGTTGCGTAGGGAGTACTTGTGTAGGGTAACTAATAGCCAAAGCATCACAAATCACAAACCAGAACTTGACAGAAAATTGGCCTTTTTAACCAGCACCTGACAACCAGCCAATTTTCTGTTACAGCACAAAGTACACTGTTACAGCACTTGACAAAAAACGGTGGGCCTGATCGGAACTGCTGGCTGCTGCAGCCGTCACGACTGTGGCCGTTTTCAGCTGCTGCTGTAGCTGATTTTTAGCTCTCGCAGCCGCAGCGGCGGCAGCAGCAAGCGCTACCGATCTCTCTCAGTGTTTGACATTTCCGACCTCTTTAAAAATAAATATTTTTTATACAATTTTATAAAGCTACTTAAAATCTGCAAAATTTTTACAATCCAAAAGAACCATTTTTTTATGCTACTGCTATTTACATTGAGGTGTTGCTTTGTTGGCAAATGGCAAATCACACTGAAACTCTGAAACCCGATCATATATACCTTGACAGCGTGAAATGGCTCGATTAATTTCTCTAGGATAAGAACGAATTCGCAAATGCTCCTCCTACGGTAAACAAGCACATCACCATCCAGGGTGCGCACGTACGCAGCACATTGCAATTACCTTTTTTTTTTCCCTTGCTTTTTTGCAGCTAGTGAGTGGAGTAGTGACCAACTTATCCACAGCAAAAGCAAGCAAACCATGGACGCCATCGTATGCACGTATATCCAATTTATCCAGTGCTGTGCTAATAAACTGTTAATCCGTCGCATTTATGAGGCATCTTCAACGGTTTCACGCTGGCAATGGCAAGTGACAACGCAACGTCTCCTTTTTCCTCTTATGCTCTCACACTTTGTTCAGCAACGGCGATAGCAAGAGGATGAATCAGCAATAGCCACTAGTTCTTTTCTCAAACGCGCGAAAGAATTACACGTCAATATATTAGAAGAAAAAGAGTTTTAGTTATACAATACAATCGGCCAGGCCTATGCCGGAGGGGAAGAAAGAAAAAAAAACAAGAGGTAAAAGAAAAGAAAAAACTACTGCGAAACAAAGACTACTCCAAATAAACAAGAGGCAGGACTAGTTCAGTCTAAAGGCCTATTTAGGCCCAGTTACTGATCAATTTCCCAGGCCCATTATATTCTGGAATCTGGACATAAACAGAACAATCTATTCTGAAATCTGAATATGCAGAGTACATCCATTTTCTGTCAGTACAGTACACTAGATAAATCAAGAGATCAGAGCTCCTGAATTCCATGGATTTTACATTTTCATTTTTTTTACTCCACAACAGCTTGCTCGAAGCCTCGAATAGTGATAGAATTCGATGCCGATGACGTAGTAATAATTATCCATCGACTAATTCGGCTGTCAAAGTTCTACAAATAATCAGTATACTGTCCTACTTATTTACCACAAGCACGAAGGCAAGCGTCTCTGATGAGGCGCATCTCGTCGGCGGCGACGCTCATGGCCATCCTCTCGTAGGGAGCTCGCCGGGAGCAGCTGAGCCCGACCCTAATGGCGGATGCCAAGCAATCGCGCACCGTGACGCGCGCCTCGCTCTCCTCCTCCGACGTCGTCGACGACGCTGCTCCGTCGAGCTCCTCGGCCTGCAGCAGCAGGGCCACGTCGAGGATCTCCTCGATGTTGTCCGGGAACGCGCCGGCGACGAACTCCGGCAGCGTCAGGCCGTCGCGGAGCTCGCCGTCCGTCGGCGCCTTCCCGGAGAAGATCTCGAGGAGGGTTATCCCGAAGCTGTACACGTCGCCGGAGGCCGTGACCATCCCCGTCGTGCCGTACTCCGGCGCGACGTACCCAATCGTGCCGCGTATGCCGATGGTGCTCTCGGTGTTCGCCGCCGCGGCGCCATGGCTGGCCGGATCAAGAAGGAGCTTGGCGAGGCCGAAGTCGCCGATGCAGGCCGTCATGTCCTCGCCGAGGAGAACGTTGCTCGGCTTGAGATCGCAGTGGATGATCGGAGGGTTGCAGCTGTTGTGGAGGTAGTTGAGCGCGTCGGCGATGTCGACGGCGACGTCGAGCCTCTGGATCACGCCCAGGCCGCCGGCACCGCCGCACCATTTCCCGGTCTCCGTATGCTTCGCACGATGCAGCCACCTATCGAGGCTGTAGTTGGGCATGAAGTCGAACACCAGAGCTCTGAACTCGTTGCCCTCCATGTCGATGCTGGAGCAGCAGGTGACGATGTTGATCAGGTTCCGGTGCTTGACGCTGCGCAGCGCCTCGCATTCCGCCATGAACGTCTTGGAAGCTCCGACTTGCCGGAGGTCGAGCACCTTCACGGCCACCACGGCGTCCTCGCGCGCGAACTCCCCCTTCGTCTTCAGTGACAGGGTCCCCCTGTACACCGACCCGTACTTCCCGGCGCCGACGAGGTTGGCGTCGGCGAAGTCGTCGGTGGCTTTCGCGAGCTCGGCGTACGTGACCCTCGGGTAGTAGTTGCCGTTGAGCACGCTGCGAGCGGCGGCGTTTCCGGTTCTCGAACTCCTGATCTTGCGGCGCCACCGGAGCAAGGCGAACATCACGGCGAAGCAAAGGGCCGCCGCGACGACAGGCAGAGCGATCTTGAGGAAGAGATGAGCTCGTCGTGTGGAGTTGCCCGGCGCCGGACATGGCGGCAACCGTAGCCGCGCCGCGCCGCCGCAGAGCGCGGTGTTCCCGGCAATCCTCAGCCCGGTCGTGTTCGCGAACACGCCGTGGACTGGAACCTGGCCGGCGAGACGGTTGTAGGACACGTCGAGCTCCATCAGCGAGCTCATGGTCTCGAGGCTCGCCGGTATGCCGCCGGACAGGTCGTTCCGCGAGAGGTACAGCTCTTGCAGTCCCGGCATCCCGCCGAGCTCCGGCGGAATGCTCCCGGACAACCTGTTGCCCGTCAGGTTCAGCCTCCTGAGCCCTTTCAGCCCACTCAGAGATGGCGGGATGCTTCCGACGAACACGTTGCGGGCCAAATCAAGGAACTCCAAGCTCTGGCAGCTCTCCAGCTCGGTCGGCACCTCGCCGGAGAAGCGGTTCCCCGACAACGCCATGAACGCGAGCTTCGTGAGCTGGCCGACGTCGGGAGGGATCGGGCCGTCCAGCTGGTTGTCCGACAAGTCCATCAGCAGCGACAGCGACGAGAGGGTGAACAGCTCACTCGGGACATGGCCGGTGAGCTCGTTGCCGGAGAGGTTAAGCAGTGTCAGCTGATGCAGATTGCCAAGGCTGGGAGGAATCGATCCGTTCAGCGAGTTGCCGCTCAGGTCGAGCTTGAGCAGCTGCGTGAGGTCGCCAATGGCGGATGGCACCGGCCCGGCCAGTTCGTTCTGCTCTAGCAGCAGCTCTCGAAGGTTCTTGAGCTTGCCGATCGCTTCCGGGATCTCGCCGGAGAAGAGATTGGACTGGAGGCACAACGTTTGCAGCCCGACGAGGCTCTCGATCTCCGGCGGTATTACGCCGGATATGCGGTTGCCGGCAAGGTTCAGCGCCTCGAGCTGCGGCGAGAGGCGGACGACGGAGGGCGGCATCACGCCGGCGAACTTGTTGCCGTCGAGGAGTATCTCGGCCAAGGCGCTGCAGTTGGTCAGGTTGTCCATGAACTCCCAGCCGCCGCCGGCGTCGTCGGTCGCCGTGAGCTGGTTGTTCGACAGCTCCAGCGACAGCGGGCAGAGCGTGCCGATCTCGCCGGGCACCTGCCCGGCGAAGCTGTTGTTCGCGAGGCTGAGAGCCACCAGCGCCGTGGCGTTCGACAGCGACGCCGAGATCGGGCCGGCGAGGAGGTTGCCGCCGAGGAAGAGGTACTGGAGGTTCGGCGTGCGCGCGCCCGCGTCGCCCGGGAGCTCGCCGCGGAACGCGTTGTCGGCGAGCGCGAGGCCACGCAGCGACGTCATGTTGAAGAACCCCACCGGGATCTCTCCGGCGAGGCTGTTCTGCGACAAGGCTAACATGCCGAGCGCCGGGAGGCGCGACAAGCCGTCGGGGATGGAACCTTCCAGAAGGTTCTGGTCGAGCTCGAGCCGAAAGATCTTCGTCAGGTTCGCCAGCGACGGCGGGATGCGGCCGGAGAGCGAGTTGTGGCTGAGCCGGAGCACGGCGAGGTTGGGCAGCGCGCCGAGCCACCGTGGGACGCCGCCGACGAGGTTGTTGTTGTTGAGGTACGCGACGGCGAGGGCGGTGCAGTTGCGGAGCGCGTCGGGTATCTCGCCGGCGAACGCGTTGTCGCAGAGGCTGAGGTACCGCATCCGCCGGAGCCGGCCGAGGCCGCCGGGGATGCTCCCGGAGAAGGCGTTGGAGGTGAGGTTGAGCACCACGAGCCGCGTGAGGTTGGCGACGGCCGGCGAGAGCTCGCCGGCGAGGCGGCCCATGGACACGTCCAGCGACGTGACGCGCCCCGCCGTGCAGTTCACCCCCGGCCACCGGCAGAAGTGCACCGTCTCGTTCCACGACCGGAGCACGCCGGTCGGGTCCGACGTCACGCCGGCCTTGAACGCCATCAGCGCGTCCCTGTCGTCACTCTCCGCCGCCGCCGTCGCCGCCGCCAATGGCAAAAGCAACAGTAACAACACCGGTGCAACTCCAACTGGCATTGCCATGCTTGCTAGTATGAGCGATGAATCTATCGAACTTTTTTTTTTATCTTCTTCAGTATGCAAATTTGTTGTGTGAAGTTGGGGCTTTATTTGTACTAGGTTTGCATGGGCGGGAGTGTGCCACGATATTCCAAACTTAGCTAAGGTGTTCGGCTGGCATGTACCCTTGCCGTGATGGAACAACTGGTCACATAAAAATCCGTACACAAAGTATAGTGAATGACCGAATGAGTGTAGCAATGCATTGGAGGGAATATTGGATTACATAGGATAGTCAAACGAGGAACCTACTGTTCTGTTGACCACTTGCTACGCGAGAGAAAGCAGACGTCGCGGCCAGAAACCAAGTCAAACGAACTGAAATTTTTGAAAATATTTGGATTGTTTTGACCCTGATAACACCCGGCTGGAGCTGCTCAGCTCGGTCTTTGCTTGCTGGCGGCCTAAATTCCATCAATTCGTCCCAGGACAACTGGATCGACGGGTTGACTTTTCAATGGAACACTTGTATCAACCTGGTCGACAGGATGTCGTTACTCTACTTTTTCATCAATCATCTGGTGACAATTGACTTTTTGTGTGAGTGACAGGGTGCTTGACCTGGTCGTAGCCCATAGTAGGCCAACTCAGAATTTTTAGTGGGCTTGGTTGGACAAGTGGGCCAAAAGTTGTAGCCCTATATAACTAAAACGGCCCACTAGTTAGAGCCAAACCCAATGCAGGCAGGAGGCAGCCCTCCCCTGAACCAAACATCCGAGATTTTTTTTTAATAAGTTCACTTTAACTCCCTTAACTACTCATCGAATCTGATTCGTATTCTTAAACCGACCAGATATATTGACCTCTCAACTATCAAAATGAGTGTAATTTGACTTTCTCGGTGGTTTTGGAGGACGGTTTCGCTTACGTGACGTTTACACGACAGTGTTGACTAGTTTTAATAGTCGAGGGTTCATAATATCCGATATTATGGTACAGATAAGTATATAAGGAAGTGGTCTTTTTTTTTCTCCACATTAAACCGATTTATAGCAACCGTCGGATCGAGGGCAAAAATAATAATAAAAAAACTAATTGGACCAGCAAATCTTGGAGGAAAGAAAATCCCCAACTCGTGGGGGCTCCATGTCGTCGTCTTCCTCCTCGTCCCATCATCACCTGGTGGCGCCGCCATGGTCGGGCACGGGCAGCTTCGCCTGCTACCATGGCGAGGAGGGGAAGCGGCCTCACCCCGACGAGAGCGCAAAGATCATCACGTCGATCAAGAGGTTGTACGACGAGGCGGCGCGGCGGCTGCCGATCGACGAGATCACGGAGCTCGTCGGCTGCATCTTCGAGGGCGGCCACTGCCTCGGCCTCGCCGACCCCGTCGGCAACATCATCCTCAACGCCATCGCCCACCACGCCTCCGGCAGGGCGGCCGCGGCGCCGCACCTCGCCCTCCCTCGCGAGGAAGGCAAGTCGCTGTGGGGTATCCTCGCCGCCCGCTCCTACGCCGGCCTCGTCGCCTTCATGTCGTCCTACTTCCGGTACATCTCCGACGAACAGGCTAGGCGCTACCTCCACCTCGCCGCCCACGATCGACCTCCCCCTCGCCGTCAGGCTCGTCCTCCACGACCGCCGTCGTCGGTGCCAGCGCCCACGCTTGCTCCCCGACGGCGGCAAGATCAAGGCCGCGCTCAGGGTCGCGGCGCTGAAGGCGGCGCACCCCGCGCTCGACGAGCTGGCGCGCCTCATGACGGCGCAGTTCCCCGCCGGTCAGCTCTCCCCTATCATGGCCTAACTGCAAGGGAGCGAGCTGCTCACCGCCGGCGACGTCATGGACATCAAGAACTTGCTAGGTCATCAATGGCCGCAGGTCAACATAGACTTCTTGCGCCGTCCGTACGGCCTCGGCGGCGGCCAAGATGGCACGGTGACGCTTCGAACCACCATCGGGGAAGATGGCCGTGTTGCCCTAATCACGATCGCTGCAGACGCAAGCCGCATCGACTCTCCTCAACTCGGGTACATCTCCGACCTGACGTTCGATTGCGAAACCATGGAGGCGAAGCTGTCCAGACGCTTGGCGGGTGTGACGCGCGCGGCGGACGACGGCGACGAGGCTGCCGGCGCAGCGCTGAACTACGACCTCTCCCCATGCGAGCACATTCTGTCGCTGAAGATGTGCCTCCTCGACGCCATCCATGGCTTCTACATCCGGGCGCTCGCCGTGCTCCCCGCCGGCGACGGTTGGACGACGACGCGGCGGCGCGGCCGCTTCATCCGCTCCCTCCTCGCCGCCGGGCACTGCTACGGCCCTCTCGACCCCGCCTCCAACATCATCCTCAACACCGTCTGGTACGACGCCGCCGCTCCTCCTCCGCCCGACGACGAGGCTGACCTACCGGGAGACATCTTTGACACCGACGCCATGCTCCGTGTGGAATGCCGTTCACTGGACGGCCTTGTCGCCGCCGTCCGCGCCGCCGCCGCCGCCGCCGGCAAGCCGATCTCGGAGCATGAGGCGATCGAACACCTCTGGTCCAGGCAATGCGACCTCACCGAAATTCTTCAGAACAGCAGCAGAGAGAAGAAGAGAAACCCCTACGCCGCCGCCGGCGAGGCTTCCGATCACCCCCAGAGCGCCATGATCGGGTCATTCCTCGTCTCCCTCTCCGGCGAGAACCTCGACTGCCTGCGCCAATGGCTGAAACCCGCGCGAGATTTCGGTTCCTCCGGCTGCGTGATCTCTGACGTTGATTGGGAGAAGCTGAACACGATGATCCACGGACATCAGCCAATCCGAGGACTGAAAAGAAAGAGATCATCATCTGAAAACCCACTGAATACACAAGCCCTGTCAGAAATATCAACGGTGAGATCAGCCTTTGTGAAGCGAGAGAAGTTTCTTCTTGCCAAGTTTGAAGAATTGCTAGGCACCTATTGCAGACAACATCCTTGGGTAATCAAATTGGGAACAAATTTGAACTCCTGCTCAAATTTTCGATTGCTTATTTGACTAACTTTTCTTTTTCATCCACTGGATTGTGAACTTGTGATTGCTGCTGCAGGAACGAGCTTTGTTCTGGTCCAGAAGTTGGTACCTCCAGGTACTGGTACCACAGGTACCAAACGAAATCCGGCCGTTCAATAAACTGGGGTACGATTGGAAATGAAGTAAAGCAGCCAGCTAGCGTGCGACGACGAAATCTCCTCATCTTCACAGGCATATCCGAGTCGCCGCTGCCGTCGCATTCTGCTCTCCTTGACGCATGACATCGTTCCTCAGCTCGCTCCGTCGCGCACGTCTCTGTCACCGCCGTCGCTGCTGCCTGTCCTCCCCCCAGCCCCAGCGTGTCCTTGCTCTGCGGCAACGACAGTGGGGCCGATGGCCGACGCTGCCGCAACATGTATCCTGACGCGCCGGACTTTGTCGCCACCGCCGCTGTAGTCTGCACCCTATAATTGTTCCGGAATGGAGGTTGTGTTGGAGCTTTTCGCATGAGTATTGATTTTGTGTTTGTCTGACAAATCAACCTGAAGCCATTTAGGCAAATCAACTTCATGCTTCTCTTTTTTTTTGCGGGGAACTTCCTGCTTCTCAATTTATTCCTGTATGTATCTTTCTTGCTCAAAAACTGTTCAACCAAATCAACCATCGTCGTCGCTAGCAATGACCCGTGGAGTGATGCCGTCGTCGCCGAAGACAATTATCGGAGCGCTGCCACCGCAGTTGCAGATGATCCCTGGAGCACCGCCGTCACTGCCGATAACTCCTGGAATGCTGCCGTTGTCGCCGCTGACAACAACTCCTGGAGCACCGTTGTGGCCTCAGAAGACTGGTGGAGCGCACCGTAATTCCTGAAGCGTCGCCGGCTCGCCGCCACTGCCGTAGATTTTCCTCTGCAAAGCCTTATCCAAAACACGAATCAAATCGACGAAATTCCTTTCCAATGTGCAAATACAATTTTACCCCTCCACCTCATTCCCCTTTGGCAGGTACCACGTAGGGAGTAAATGGTACCTGAAGGTACCAATTGATGTCAGCCATCCGATCATACCTATCCAGCGGTCCACATTTGGTACCGGGCTTCACTAGTAAAAAAACTCAAAAGATTACTATACATGTTTCGGTGAGTCACTGAGCCCTTTACGATATTATCTTAATGTATTGTGTACTATGTTGAAGAAGTGCAGCTATGGTAGTTGGTAAATATATGTAATTTTGTCAACATAAATTAAATTAGAAGTAAATTGTACTTTGGGCTACATATTCTTACTAAAGTTTTACTTTAGACCACCTTTATAATGTTTTTTTTCACTTTGAACTAAATATTGTTGTCAAATGTTTCGACCAGGTGGCCCGCATGTAAGAGACACATAGACAATAGAGGTGGTTAGTCTTATTGACATGTGGGCCACCCAATTCAAAGTAATAACATTTGATAAAAATACCTAATCTAAAGTTAAAAAAGCACTTCAAGAGTGGTTCAAAGTGAATTTTTGGTAGAAATATGTGGCCCAAAATGCAATTAATTTTAACAGACTATGGTAGTGGACCAATCGTGTGCTATGGCTCTTAAAATCAGTAACATCCACTTTCTGTTTTTGCCTTAAAATGAATACAATGATAATGTAGCAATCATATACATCTAATTTTGGATGGCATCTATACTTTTCTCTTATCAGACTTTTTACACCGATCTATCTCCATTGTATATCCTCACCTCCCATTTTATTTTGGCTCTGTAATCAGGTCGATGCACCTATTGCGAGTACAATCCAAGCAAAATTGTTCATACACCCTGCGGAAATCATAATCCGGCCAACATTTTTTTTAAGATAATGGAAATGGGTTACATCTCCGGGCAGGCATACAGCCAAAAAGTCCAGAAGTGAATAGAAAAGAGCTTAAAAAAACGAGATAGGACAAACCCCAACTTCTGCCGATAATATGATATACTAAAATCATATTTTTTTTAAATCACGTAGATTCTATCACGAAATTCTGTAGGTACTACGCCATCCAAACCGGAGTAAAAGTTCCTTGGCTACCAATTTCAAGCGTGTAGCACCATTACGCATAGTATCCTGTTGTTCCTGTGAAAGCATCATACACCAAGAGTGGAGCTAATTGGAACACATGAATATAACCTGCATGATGTTAGGCATTTTTTTATGGTTAAAAACCATATCATTACGGCAACGCCAAATTGACCAACATAGAGCACTAGCTCCAAATAAAATCATTTTTTTGTGTGTCTAGGCACTCCCCTTAGCCAGTTACCAAAAATATCTTTTGCATTGTGGGGAGGGGGAATATTGAAGGCAAAGAAGACACATCGCCAAGCAAAACGTGCAACATGACAGTCAAAGAAAAGATGTTGGATGGTCTCTTGTGTATTACAAAAACAACATTGCTTGTTTCCCCTCCATTTTCTCTTTATGAGGTTATCTTTTGTTAAGATTACTTTTTTTGTGAAGCAACCACATAAATACTTTGATTTTTAGTAGTACCTTTACCTCCCATAAGATCCTCTTGTGGATTCTTACATTGGAATTGATGATCGCATTATACATGGATTTGACCGAAAAATGGCCATTTTTATGTAGCGACCAAATAAAGCAATCATTTTCATTTGACAGGGTTATGTTAGCTAGTCGAGAAATCAAATCATTCCACTCAACTAACTTTGGTCCTACAATTGATCGTCGGAATAAAACATTCAACGGTGTTGTGCTCATAACCTCTGCCAAAGTAGAATGTCTCTTTCGAACCACATTGTACAGAGAAGGATATTGATATTTGAGTGGTTGCAAGCCTAACCATGTGTCTTCCCAAAATCTTATTTCTATCCCATTACCAGGTTTAAAAGATCCATACTGAAAAAATTGATCTTTTACTTTCATTAGGCCAGTCCAAAATTGGGATGTTCCTGGTTTGTGTGACATGTGAGAGAGGGGTTTACCTTTTAAGTACTTGTTGCGCAAAAGGTTTTGCCATAGGCCATCACCATTAAGAAGCTTGAATAGCTATTTGCTCAACAAACATCTATTCATGATATCAAGATTTAGGACACCCAGTCCACCTTGATCTTTTGGCCGGCATATATAATCCCATTTTGCTAACCTATATTTCTTTTTCTGGCTATCACTGCTCCAGAAAAAGCTCGATCGGTAGTAATCCAGTATTTGAAGTACAGCTAGAGGTATTTCAAAAAAGGATAACATGAACATGGGAAGGCTCGAAAGAACCGAGTTAAGAAGAACCAATCTCCCACCATAGGAGTTATTTTTTCCCTTCCATGTGCTAAGTTTTCTTTGAAACCTATCCTCCACACATTTCCAATCAGAATTTCTGAGGTTTTCGATAGTGTATGGGGATTCCTAGGTATCTGAATGGAAAGGATCCAGAATTACAACCAAACAGTTGTCTATATTGGTCCTCCATTTCCTTAGCTCCCCCAAAGCAGAAAATTTCACTTTTATGAAAGTTTATTTTCAGCCCCGAGAGATGTTCAAACACACAAAGAATGGCCTTCATGTTTTTTGCTTGTTCAAAATCATGTTCAAGAAATATTATTGTATCATCGGCATATTGGAGAATGGACAAACCATCATCCACTAAGTGAGGAATTACCCCACTAATTTGGCCATCGGCTTTGGCTCTTTCAATAAGAATGGCTAACATATCAGCCGCTATGTTAAAAAGAATTGGGGACATTGGATCCCCTTGTCTCAAGCCTTTGCATGTCCGAAAATTCTTTGAATCTGGCCAACATATATGACTATAATAATTTGTATTCCTCTACTTCGCTCCATCTTGGTTTCAAAGAGAAGAAAGTGCCGGAGTCAGACTTCCTATATCTGTTTGATCATGAAGGTGATGAGAAAGTGACAGAGATATTGAGACAATCCTGTCATCATGAATATGTTTTGGCCCCAACCTTGGTGAAGAATTGGAAGCATCATCAAGATGTTTTGGCTCCGACCTTGCTGGAGAATTTTGAGGCATCATCCAGATTTTTTGGCTCCAACCTGCTGAAGTGGTGATATCCCAATAGCATAGCATGTTCAGAACTGCTAGGAACAAAATATTATTGCTGTACTTGTCTAAAAAAAATTATTTCTGTTGACGTACTAATTAAGCGAGTAATCATGGAAGGAGCAATGAAAAAAAACCCATGTCTGTGTTCATGTTGGTGACTGTCGAAGAAGGTCTACCTGTATGTAAGGCTGTAACGAAATTCTCGAGCGAAGAGACTTACGCTCGTGGTGTTTCTTGATTTTTTACATTGTTGGATCACCGTGATACTTTGGGCAGAAATATTCAGCCTATGCGATGGAGAACTGGGCCAAAAGCTATAGGCCGATAAGTACAATGGGCCATTAGTAGAGCCTAACCCCAAACAGGCAGTCTCCTCTGAAGTCTGCACCTTCAAGAGGGCCTGGCCTATAATTGGACTTGGGTTTTCAATTTGGCAAACGATTGGGCCTCAAGATCAGGTACGTGAAAAATCTAGTAGTAGGAGTATAATGTCAATTAGTGTATATATGTTAATACATTCATACGGTTAAGTGTGCACACGTTTATACTGTGATTCTAAAAAAAAGTTCTTTGCTTTCCGTCGTTGGAAATTTGCTGCACAGAGCAACCGTTCTTCTCTATTTTTCCTCTCTTTTTTCTTCGAGCCCTTCCGCTCCTCGAATCAATGCAGGAGCAGTGAAAATGTGAAATTTTATTTACTAGTAGCACCGATCGATCTCGCGTCCTCGCCGGTGGTCGGCACCGTCACCCGTGGGCACAGGGGTCCCGTGCGAATAATCGCTGTGGCGCAGCGGTGACACTAGTGAGTAGTAGTAGTGACCGACTACTGTAGAATGCAGCGACAACGCAACGACGCCGTAACAACTATTGTAGCCTGAATGATGCAATCAACACAACATCTACTACAAAGTTGGCGAGCATCCAATTTTTCTTGATCTCGGCGATTTAATCAGCCAATTTCAGAATTTCATGAAAAAAAGGAATTAATGGGACGATTTATATCAGGAATAATGTGCATGGATTTCCAAGAAATCAGCACGAGAGATCGAAACCATCATCTCGGCCAATGGAGAGAGCCATGGAAGAAATCCCTTACAACCACCACTCCCTCCTCATATGAACACACTAATTAATTAACAACACTGCAGGATGAAGAACAAGAGTGCATCTACCTCTAATGGCTAGAGCTAAGCTAGCTAGCTTAGCTACGCGCAGCACTGGCACGCGCAGACCGGCCATGCGTGCCTCAGCTAGCATCGGTCTCGGCCCCTATTGCGGCTGCCGGCGAGCGGCCGTGGACGAAGAGGAGAGAACGAAGCGGGAGGCGAAGGTGTAGCGGTGGTAGAGCTGCGCGGAGACGTCGCCGCCGTCGTCGCCGAGGCCACTCCGGTCGAAGTTGCGCGCGTAGCTGAGCGGGTCGTACTGGCACCTCGCCGCCGCCGGCGGCCGCGACGACGTCGCCGTGGACAGCATCATCCTGCTCTGCCTCCTCAGCTTCCTCACCAACCTCCCCAGCGCCAGCCCGCACCCCCTTCCCGTCGCCGTCGACGACGACGACGCATTGCCCTCCGCCGCCATCTCAACCGGCCGGTGAGCGATGAGCTAGCGAGCGAGAGAGTGGTTGGGTGGATAGATGGATGGATGGTTCGAGGTCTCGGGTACATGTGGACGGTGAGATTTTATAGGAGTAGAGGTGAGTGGGGCAGTGGAGTGGGAGTGGGAGAGTGGGAAGTGGTTTCCCGTTGGCCCATGTGGGCTTGGGGACCAGTGTAAAGTTGGTGTGGCTTGTTCGTCTCTGATTAAGTTTCTTTCTTTGGCTTCAAACACAAGGATAACCCATGAGCCTCTCTTTGTAGCTACTACAACAGTACTATGGCTACTAGTACTAGTAGTATATATGGAGTATCATTTGTTTGTTTTTGTTTTTTGTTAAAGAGAATAATGTAAGTGATGATGATTAGGGAGCAGCTGGCTCTGGATGAGCCAGCTCCAGGAATCAAGGGAACCTGTGGGCTATGCTAGCTTCTCCAACAAAAAAAGCTTAGGCCGGCAGCTGGAGTCGAGTGTAGTGGTACCGGAGAAACAAAACCAAGAAATCACGCATGCATGAACCTGCATCGGTATGTACCACTACGACACTACTTGTTGACAATGACAACCGTGCACCTTGACGCATGGCAGATTGGCAGAGACATCGGCCAACGTTTTTTTGGTCGTACCGAGGTGGAGTAGTCTACTGTAGTACAACATTTGGCGGTGGGTCGGTGCATGCGAGCGTCGGAGCCACGCGCGGCTGCCGTGCCAATGTCGCGCGCGCCGCCCGTTGCGTCCGAAAATTAAAGGAGATCAAATCCACTGCAGTCGATTGCAACGCTCATTTGTCACTGATATGTGGATCCGAAGCCTACCAGACTCGTATATCAGGGACAAAAGCACAACGGTGCGGCCGATCGATCGACGCGAGACTCAACTCGCCAGATCGATCGCCATCGCAACAACTCAGCATTTGTTGTTGTGACTTGTCAACAGTGATGCGACGGATAGTATCCGTTGATACGTGTGCTGAACATCCGATAGTGTTTATAGCTTTTTATCGATCGATTCTGCCCCCACAAAGAGTGAGCATTGTGGCCCACAACGGTGACAACGGTCGGAAAACACAGCATAGACATAGAGAGATGAGATGCATGCACATATGTCACTGTGTAATAAGTTTCCTTTAGTTTTGTTTGATTGAGATGTTTCAGGAACCCCCAACATTCTGAGAAAAATAAATTGAACGGAGGAATAATCCGGCCTACTCCTACCTAGCTAGCCTTGTTTAGTTCAGGAAACAAGAAAACGCTCACAAATCATAATTAGAGCGGGAATAAAGTCATCTTACTAGTGGTTGTACACAGTCCTCTGCTGTGGTGTGCAAACCACACATGTACCCATAGTTGGCAGCAAAAACTAGTGAATTTTCGTACGATTTGACCGGTCAGAAGAACATGCTCCACGGAACAACACAAACATTTTGGAGCGTTTTAAATCTCATCGGAGCGTTTTAAATCTGCGTGCTCGCCATGTGGGAACAGTGGAGGGATCACATGGTTTTTGGAGGCTCTCCCACAAGCCTCGTCACATGCACGCGCAGTTGCGACTTGCGACTCACCAACTCACCAGTCTACTACCACGGCAGCATGACTCATGGCCCTAGTCAACATTCTGATCCCTTTTTTGGCTTCATCTTTTTTTAATAAAAATCCTGGCACACTGATAATGAACAATTAACTATAGCTGATCACACATTATTTGGCTCATTTGCAGAAACACCATAAACTATGTAGTACGTTTTGTTGTCATCACGGTTTTACCATATGCCTGCAGTCTGCAGATGACCAGGATTCACGTTGTGATCGAAAATTGTGAAATTTTGAGGTTTTGACACCGTCCGAAAGTAGATTCCTATTAAAATTTCAAATGGTTTTCGAGAATTCAAATTTGAAACAGTATAATTGACCATAATGTTATCGAAGTAAGTCGAAGTATATCAAAATTTGATTATTATTATTTTTTTTAAAAAAGACTCCATGCCGTTTCAAGGTCTATCCGGCGCTCAATCAAAATACTGAACCCTGCAGACGAGCTAGCTAAAAACTCGTAGACGTATACAAATTTAAAATCAACTGGAGAACACCAGCGGGAAGCCGAGAGAAGTGTCCTGTTGCTTAAAGATAAAGGCTACTACTCATCATTGAATAAATTAACAAAGCCACCGGACTGTATGTAAACCTACACTAGATAAACATAGGTGACAAGAGATCCGACAAGATTTGTGTGTAGAGCCCATCGATCTATCATTGGCTCACTGACGATGAATCCATCAAATGCTACACTAGAACAGATTATATAATCTAGGAATATAATATGATAATCTCACATTTTGTTGCCTTTACGTACTCTTGCATCTAATTAAGCATTCAAGCTACACATGCTAACTAGCTTTACCTCTTTTCATGTGGTGCTCATTTCCCCAACTTGCAAGCTACTATGCATCTAACATCGATCTATCACATGGTCTCACGCATGCAGCTGACTCTCTGTGTCACTTAATTCACAAATTAGTAAGATTCATCGTCAACAGATTCGTCGTCGTCAGTGTGAGCAGCCACTTTAAACTGCCATGTTTAGGGTATGTTAATTACCTTTGGCTTTTGTCATAGCCTGATGGCTGACATGGATGCCGACATGATGATCAATTCCCAGAATCGGAACGGTAACTGCTATATAGTATATATGCTTCGGACATGAAATGGTAGATGAACGAATGGATCGCGTCGCGTCTGCGGCTGTGAATTCGTGGAGGCGATGTACTGATGGGCTATGGAATTGAGGCCTGAAACAGAGGCAGATATTGGGCCTTGAGGACTCACCAGGGCCCGAGACCTGGCACATCCACATGTTTATTTCATATGGGCCATGCGACGGGACCAAGAGTCGTAAACTCCGAATTCCAATTCCCTTTGAGCCTCCGTTTTTTCATTGTCTTGGCGTAGTTGTTAACCACGCTGATCAACTTCAAGCTTATTTTAAAAAAAATTCTTAGCTGATTTAGTCTATATTACTGCAATTATACTATGAAAAAGAGGTTCAGAAACACTGAAAATAAATTATTACACAAAGGATGCACAATTTATTTGGTGAGGCCACTTGACTCACATTTTAGTGCGGCTGGCTGTGAAGGGTATGGAGATATTGGGCTACTTATTGGGCCTTACCAGGCCGGAATCCCAGCCCATCTACATGTAAATGCATCTCCATTTGGGCCATGAGATGGCCCCAGCCTACCACTCTACCAGGAGGGGTTCGGAGTTAAAAAAAGTCCGACCCGTTTGAACCTCCGTCGTCACATTGCCTTGTCGCAATGAAGTAGGGAACCACGCTGATCAACTTCAAGCAGCCGCGCCCAGCTAGCTATCTAATCCATCTTCTGCTTGCTTGTTTTATTTTTCACGTAGTTGATGTTGTGTTTTGCCTTTCAATTTGATTTATCATTCAGTAGCTAACAAGCAAGTTGGGTAATGAGACCTAAATAGAGTCAGCCAGGCAACCCCGGATCTTTGACCTTGGCCGTATGAATGAATTGTCATTAAGTGGAATTTTGGCCGAGTGCAATTAGTATCGTGATCTTAATCCGAGCTTGGCCAATGGCAATGCAGCTCGATCCAACACTGGAGACTCTGTTCATGAAGGAGTAGTTGAAGGCTGTGTTATTGGAGAAAATGATTGTGAAGGACTGAAGATTGCTTCTTGTTTCAGAACAATGCCAAAATACCCTGATGCATGAAGAGGGGAGTAGACAATGCCCAATACTAGGAGCAAATATGTAAGCCTTTTATCTCTCTCCCAACAATGAGCAATTGAGCAGTGCTATAAAGAATTGTAAATTCTAGCTTTCTATTTTCAATGTTTAGATATTTCACATTCTGTTAACAAGACCATGCAGGAACTCTGGTTCAGTTCACCAAGTACAAGTGTAAAATGGTCAGTAAAACAACATGGATTGAACTTCAAGTTTGGATGCATATATCAGATACATGAAGTGGTGTTTTGATCATGCTCGACCTACTGGAACATTCACGATTTAAATTTGAGCTTGGCCATGAAGCAGTACATATCTGAAAAAATCAAAAGTTCACAGTAAACAATATATGCTGGACTATCCGGTGGATTGACATGGGAAGCAACTGCGGATCAGATTAAGAACACAGCAAAAACAAAAAAAAAAAACAAAAAAACAAAACATATATGAGTTTATTTCTGTTGCTGCCAATATATAATCGTATGAACCTACAAGCTTGTATAGAAATAGGTATTATGAAAAATCCGAAAACCTTCTACTGCTATCCCTGCGAAACCAAAGGGATTTGAGTTGGACACTTGAACCTCTCCAATTCAATTTTCCAAGCCCAACGGTTGAGAAATATGGGGATTGATGCTCCTCCATAAACCAAACCAATGAAGTTTAGCCGTGTCAACTGGTAATCAAGTTGTAGGTTTTCAGCACTGTTGAGCTAGGACCTAGGAGTTATTCAGGTTCTGAAAGTTGACATTATACTTACTAATAAGCTAATTGGCTAATGCTGCCATCAGTTCTTCCAAGTTCTAATCAAGCATCATAACATCAACATAATTGAGTTCTTCCAAGTTCCAACATTATCACACATGACATGCATGGCCAAAAGTTCAGTTTGCCACCACTAAGCTGATTAGCTAATGCTGCCATAAAAAATACTCCAGATACATGGGGATCAATCAGACCAATCCATTCAGATTTCCCGGGATTTCAGTTAAATTTCCCTCCACTATCCAAAGTCCAAACAAGGGTTTAGGGTTCTTCTTCCAAGATACTACTCCA
This sequence comes from Oryza sativa Japonica Group, assembly GCF_034140825.1. Classification (NCBI taxonomy): domain Eukaryota; kingdom Viridiplantae; phylum Streptophyta; class Magnoliopsida; order Poales; family Poaceae; genus Oryza; species Oryza sativa. The sequence continues at coordinate 28,474,929 of NC_089040.1, read as the reverse complement.
GTCTATTATATACTACATTATTGTCTAATGATACTGATTAGTTTAAGCAGCCATGCGTGAGCTTACTGCAAAACCCAAAACACTGGAGCTGTACTGCTGCATTGCACCGGCGATCGACGGCTCGCCGGATTCATTTGTGCTTCTCCTCGGTCTTGATCAGCGCAGACATCAAATTCACGGTGAGCCGCCGGCGCTGGAGGTTGGTCACGACCTTCATGAGCGCATCATTCTTCAGCATGTCCTCCAGCCGCCGCGCGTCGCACCCGCCGACGAGCTCCACCAGGCGGCGGAGCCCCGGCACGTGCGGCGGCAGCGCGAGCTCGCCGGCGGCGGCGAGCGCCTCCACCTCCGCGACCAGTAACGGGTACCTATCCCGCATCTCCTCGTACTGCCGCCTCCCGCGCCCGCACTCCTCCTCCTCCGCCGCCGCCGCCGCCTTCCTCCTCCTCTTGCTGTCGCCGTGGGAGTCGTCGTCGTCGTCGTCTTCCTCCTCCTGTATCGTCTCAAGCTTCGGCGCTCGCCCGCCGGCCTTGACCAGCGCCTCCTTCAACGACGCGGTGAGCCGCCGCCGGCGAAGCTCGAACTTCCCCCTCGCGAGCTCTTCCACCTTCAGCTTGCGCTCGAGCCGCCGCGCGTCGTCCTCGCTGACGCGTTCCAGCAGGAGACGGTGCCCCCGCACGTGCGGCGGCGGCGGCAGACCGAGCTCGCCGGCAGCGGCGAGCGCCTCCACCGCCTCGACGAGCAGCGGGTACCTGGCGCGCGTCTCCTCGTACGTCCTCCCGCTCGCGCCCTTATTCCTCTTCCTCTTCCTGTCGTTGCGGGGCGGCTTCTTCTCCGCGGCGACGCCGTCCACGTCGGCGTTGGCGCCGGTGACGCGGAGGCTTTCCACCGAGGTGGCAATGGTGGAGAAAAGGGCGCTGCCCATCGGTGACGGAGTGTTCGCCGACGTCGCCGGAGGGAGAGGAGAGGTCACAGGCGGCGGCGGCGGCGGCGGCAGTTCTTGGTTGCAGTTTGTGTGTGGCACGAGGTGTGTGCCTTGCCATTATAGTGACACGGGAACGGAGGAGGCTAGGGAGGATCTAGGCCGTTGGATCGAGGATGGCGTTCTCTCCGTCCGTCAGATCGGTTCGTCTCGGAAGTCGCGCGCACTGGTGGAGTGGTGGTTGTGCGTCGCTTCGCTTCGTCTCTCGCCAGATTTGATTGACGGCACGGCGTAATTACGGGCGATTATTTGATACAAAATTTGACTTCAAGGCAAGCTTTGATACTGCTCTCTCAGTTTCCAAATATAAATATTGTTTGGTTGTTTAAGTGAGATTAGGATTTAACAAAAAAATTGCTAAAAACTGTCGCAAAAAGCTTTAAAATGTAAGTAGTGTAACTACAACGTAATTATACTGTTGTTACATTATAATCGCTATATAACTTGGGAGCGTATCCTATACACACAGGTCCTCGCGTGTACACATCATGTACACCAACTAAAAATTATCACAAAAAATTCTAGGAAAATTCATACATGTACTTTTAATAGTATTACATCTACGTGCAAAGTCATATCTTCAAATTCATTCTACATAGAGAATAAAAAAAAGATAAAATTCTGACAAAATTACAACCTTAAAACTGTCAGATTTTTTGTTTTTTTGTTATGGCTAAAATATAATGAATTTGACGTTAAGATTTTAACCCTAAGTGTAATACAATTGAAAGTATGTGTATGATTTTTCTAGATTTTTTGGTGACATTTTTTAGTTGGTGTGCACGTGTGTACACGTGAAGGACTGTGTGCATAGGATATGTTGTCATATAACTTAGGTATAAATTTACATATATTTTTTATACTTATATACAACTAATATTGTAGTTACTGTATAGTTGTGGTGGAATTATATTATAAATATAATGTAGTTATATTTAAAAGTGTCCCACTATAAAACTTACAATATTTTTGAAGATAATTCTATCATAATTTGTAATGCTACCCGTTAAATGAAGGTTGGGAGGAAACTTTGTTTGAGATAACATAAGGAAAATATTTACATATACGTGATTGATGTGATAATTAAGTATTACACTGGACATATAGAAAATAACTATGGTTAGAAAATGAAGCTAGTATATTTAGACATGCTATTTTATCATTAGTCTAATTGAAAATCTATTTAAGTATTAATCCGTTGTTTGTCATCAAAGATACTTCAGCAATGACTTATTTTTTTCAATATTTAATAATCTTAAATAAAATAAATAGTCAAACGTCACGTCCTACATGTATATTTAAAAACAATATAATAATAAATTATAACATCCTTATTTCACACCCTCCTCAACTAGCCAACCGTTCTCCCGCGCGCCTGGCGCCTGCCTACCCGACCATCGTTTCGTCTCGTTTCACAATCTCCCTTCACATCCTGTTTTGTCTCTGTGTGTTTATAAAGTGCGCTCGTGTTGTGAGTACGTGTGTTTATACCATGTTTTAAAAGGAAGGATCATAGCTATTGGGATTGAACTAGCGGACCTATTAGGGAAAAAAAAGAGCCTCTGGCTGTGTTTAGTTCACACTGAAGTTTGAAAGTTTGGTTGAAATTGATACGATGTGATAGAAAAGTTGTGTGTGTATGAATGGTTTGATGTGATGGAAAGTTGGAAGTTTAGAAAAAAAAACTTTGGAACTAAACAGGACCTCTATAGTCTGATTAAGGCCCTGTTTAGTTCCCAAAAACTTTTCTCAAAAATATCACATCGAATCTTTGGACATATATATGGAGCATTAAATATAAAATAAAAAGAAAAACTAATTACACAGTTTACGTGTAAATTGCGAGATGAATCTTTTGAGCCTAATTAGGCCATAATTAGCCATAAGTGCTACAGTAACCCACATGTGCTAATGATGGTTTAATTAGGCTCAAAAGATTCGTCTCGTGGTTTCCAGACGAATTATGAAATTAGTTTTCTCATTCGTATTCGAAAATCCCTTCCGATATCCGGTCAAATGTTCGGTGTGACACCTAAAATTTTTTTTTCCCCAAGTAAACAGGCCCTAAGTGAAGACATTGAGTGATTTACCCCACAGTTTCAAAATGTAGAGTAGTATTTGGGGTCACCTTTGGGCCTTTGGGGTGTGTCGATGGAGACGGCGGACACAGGGAAGGACTCGTCCGCATCAAAGTTTGGCATATTCGCCTCTGAGGGTGGGCCCCCAGGCGGGTAGCTCCGACGAACAGTTGGGCCGGGCCGGGCCGGGCTCGCCTCGCCTCAGATCGGACGGATGCAACGAAACGTTTCGCGACGCCTGATCCGTCTCCTGACCGAAACCAAACAAACCGTAGATTCGTGAAAGGTACTGTGCAATTATTCGTGTAGGCCCACGTTAAACCTCGCGCTTTTAATATATGCAGGTTTTTGGTCTTATTCTTTGCTGTTTTCATACACCGAAAGGAGCAATAACTCCTTCCAAATATTCTCGAACACAAGGGAAAAGAAATACGAAGTTTTAAATGTCCATGGTCATACGAAGTTCTTGAAGAACCTACAACAGAATGCATGAGTCGCTCACAAAATGTGTAGTAGATGCTTCACAAGAAAAGCACGTGACTTCTCTTTTTGGTTTTTTTCCTTCCAAAATTTACTGATATGGATCCTTTGCAAAACTACACCTGTACTGTACTAACAGTGTCTGATAGATATACCCGATCCTAACTGTAAATGATTATCGGAGTCAATCCTCAATAAAAATATTTTCACACGTTTTTCAAATGTAAAGAGAGAACAAACTAAGGACTCCATAGTTTTGTGAAATAACATATTTACAAATAGAAAATAGTTTGTAAATAAAATTTTTATATACATGTTATTAACAATCTAAAAATCTAAAAGATTAAAAGTTTAAGCTGAAAAATAAACTAGGATGGAAATTAAAAAAAATTCTAAAATCAACTTTAAATTTAAATTTAAGATTAAAAATTTTAATTGTAGCTTATGTTTATAAGTATAAGTATAAGTTAAAAGATGAGGCGATAAAACAAAAGAGGCACAGAAAGAAAAAAAACCTACAAGTAATAATAAAGCCATAAACAACTCCGCCCGAGGCCGAGATACCGGGAGACGCATCACGGAACCACGCCGCCGACGACGACCCCCGCCGCCGCACAACTCCGCTCGCCGTCTCCTCCGCCCCCGCCTCCATTCCGCCGCCTTCCTTAGAGGAAGCCAAGTTTCCAGCGCCGCCGCACCTGCATGGCGTCGCTCGCCGTCCCCCTCCGCGCTTCCGCCACCCCGGCCATCGCCGGCACCGGCAGCGGCGGCGGATCACGCGCCGCCGACCCCGTCAAGGTCCCCATTCGCCATCCCGATCTCTCTCCCTCTCTGATTTTTTTTGGTCTCTTCGGTGAGAACCTGTTCCTGTTTCGTGTGACTGACAGCTGCCAACTCATGCGCATGAAACTGTTGTTCGTATGGCGATGTTTTTGTTTCTATGTGTAGGAGTAATGGAGTATTGTAGTGAACACTCAGCTGTTTCCCACTTTAATTGCTTGTATTTCGCTTGATTTTCCGAGTTCAGTTGAGATTCGTTCGCGTTTGTTTAGCCATGATTTCGCAGATTGAAACTTGCTAAATTTCCACCAAATTGATCGATGTTGCTGCTGTGTTGCAGGTGTCGTGCGTTAGGAGCAAGGTTACCTGCGGTTTTCCTTCCGTTGGGGCTTCGTCTTCACTGTGAGTGCCTCCATCATCCAGATTATTCGAATTCCTTGAATAACAAAATTTGACAACCGAGAGCACAGCTGTTGGTTAGAGCGGAAAATTTCTGAGAGCAAAACGGACTTGACCCCTCGTTTTCTCAACTTGTGTTTTTGTGGTTTTTGCTCTGTGCATATCATGGATACGGTTGATCAGTATTAGCTGTAGCACATTGCATTTTCAATAAACTGCTTTTCTACTGCAGTGCTAGCAGCGTTGAGCCGGTGAGAGCAACTGCTACACAAGCACCCCTTGCCACCCATCGTAAGTTGCTCCATCCATCAAACACTAAAAGGGGTTTATGAGGACTGCAGTGGTGTTATGATTATTTTTTTTTCTTCTTTATGTAGAATCTTCTAGCACGGAGAAGACAAAGGTTGGCATCAATGGTGAGTTCCTCCTGTAGATTGGAAAAATAATGACATTATCAAGTTGTTGTAATGTATGATTACTATTTGGAAGTTGCGCTATGCTAACTCAACTTGGAACGTTGAAGTGAACCCTTGTTCAACTTCATTGCTTCTGTAGGTGACCTTAAATTACTTTTGATCTTTATTTAGTCTTTGGTTGTAAAGGAACTCTTTATTCTTGTTATTGCAGGATTTGGACGGATTGGGAGGTTGGTTCTACGAATTGCAACTAATAGAGATGACATTGAAGTTGTGGCTGTTAATGATCCTTTTATCGATGCTAAGTACATGGTAAGTTCTGTTGATAGATTTTGGAAAAGCACAGTATGTATTACGTCCTGTTGCAGTGGAACCGATGATGTTCAATGTATCTTTATATTATTTCTACAAATAACAGTGTAAACATGTTGAGTAGAAATGCTTGTTACTCTAATATGATAATATGCCTAAGTACTCTTTAGCTCTTCTTAACTTAGTAAACATGCTTTGTTTATCATTATCTGACATAAGATCTTAAAGAGAAAAGGCATTCCTATATAAGGTCCTTTACATGCTGGAGGTGTGTCTTGCATGAGAACACGAACCCAACCCATGCTATTCACTTTTTTTTTTTTACTATTTTGTTAATTTCAGATAACCATAATTATTCTTAATGAGAAAATTGACAGGTTCACCTTTACTAAACTGTTTTTGAACATAACTGTATTGAGTGCTACAACTTCATATGTTTCATTTAGACTATTTCAAGTTCTTTGATCGTGATATTCTTCTTGTTCTAGGCTTATATGTTCAAGTATGATTCGACACATGGTCCATTTAAAGGCACCATAAAGGTTGTGGATGAGTCAACCTTGGAGATTAATGGGAAGAAAATTTCAGTTACAAGCAAAAGGTAAGAACATGAATTCTTCAGGTCTGGTTGAATCCACGGTTTTGTTTAAAAATTGTACTTTTGACATACTTGACTCCTTATATTCTTGTTATATAGTTTTGGGTTGTAATAATTCTCCCACGTGCTTTAGTTTTGCTAAAATTATTTGTTGGTGCTTCTCCTTTCCATTTCAGAGATCCCTCAGATATTCCTTGGGGAAACTTTGGAGCTGAATATGTTGTTGAATCATCTGGTGTTTTTACAACAACTGAGAAAGCATCAGCACACTTAAAGGTTTGCCTCTGCATTTACACAACCCCTCTGGCCAATCAGAAAATAAACTAAGCCATTCACATGCAAAAAATGCTGAGATTCCATCTGGCTTATATAGGGTGGTGCAAGGAAAGTAGTGATATCTGCTCCATCCGCAGATGCTCCTATGTTTGTAGTCGGAGTAAATGAGAAGAATTACAACCCCAGCATGAATGTTGTCTCTAATGCAAGTTGTACTACCAACTGTCTTGCGCCCCTTGCCAAGGTATTTTTCTGTTCTGTTGTATCCTTTCTTTGTTAAGGATACACATGGAGTATGTTGTGTCTACTTTGATCGGTTCTTGACTTCAGATGATAAGTACATTTCGCTGTTACAAAATGTAGCACCATGCCACCATACTGGTTTGTATCATGGTTTGTACTTTTCAGATTGTCCACGAGGAATTTGGCATAGCTGAGGGCCTCATGACAACTGTCCATGCTACAACAGGTTTTCTCCTCTTTTATACTTTTCGATTTGCACACACAGGATTTACTGCTCTTCTCATCTAAAAGCTTATAAAAGTAGCATTGTTATTGAATCAAATGATTTTATTTGTTCAGCCACCCAAAAGACTGTCGACGGTCCTTCAATGAAAGATTGGAGGGGAGGACGGGGTGCTAGTCAGAACATCATCCCTAGTTCTACTGGCGCAGCAAAGGTTATTTCTTCTCGCGGTGAGTGGGAGAGTTCCTCTTTTTTCAAGTTTCTCATGTTCAAACCTTTTGCTTTGATATTAGGCTGTTGGAAAGGTCCTTCCAGCATTAAACGGGAAACTCACTGGTATGGCCTTCCGAGTTCCTACACCTAACGTCTCTGTAGTTGACTTGACATGCCGTCTTGAGAAAAGTGCTTCTTATGAGGATGTGAAAGCAGCTATCAAGTATGCCTTCAATCTTCTTGTCATGTCCTAGCACATTTAGTTGCTGCTTCATTGCTTAATGCACTCATTTTTTCGTTGGTGTTTATATTCTGTTCAGTTTCTCGCTCTATGCTTTCTAATCATTTCTGGCTTAACTTCTCAATTTTTTGTTAGTATTTGGGTCATCATTTGTCTGCAATTGTTCGAATGATTGGACTGGAGAGTTGTTAATCCAACATAGTACTTAACCATGTCCTGGTCCTTGTTCCCAGGGAAGCCTCAGAAGGTTCTTTGAAAGGTATTTTAGGCTACACAGATGAGGACGTCGTTTCGAATGATTTCATTGGTGACACCAGGTAAGTATTTTCGTCTTCGCAATGTTTTTCTTGAACATAGGAGCAAAAATTGCTAAAGCCTATCTATATTTTCCAGGTCTAGCATATTTGATGCCAAGGCTGGAATTGGCTTAAGTTCTTCTTTCATGAAGCTCGTCTCTTGGTACGACAACGAGTGGGGCTACAGGTGAGCATCCACTTAATGGCATAACGCCTTAGCCAGCCCTTTTCAGAACCTATTCGTTTTCCTGATTACTGCAGAAACTGAATGTTTCATACGCAACTCGTGTGTTCCAAATGGTGCCTTGCATGTATTTTTTCCATCTATCTTTATCTGACCTGAAGATTTTGTTTCTTTGCTCCAGCAACCGGGTCTTGGATTTGATCGGGCACATGGCTCTCGTCAACGCTAAGCCCTGATGCCATTGATAACAGCAGATGCCCTAGTAATGTAGGAAGAGAAGGCTGCAAACTTGATGGCCCCTTCTGTATCTCGGAATTATATTAAGCACACCGAACAAAACCATTGCCGACATGAAGATACATGCTGTGTTGTGATAATCCGAGCTTATTTTTGGCCTGTTTGAATTTTGTTATTTTGTTGTGCGACACATGGACTCCATGAGTTGGGGTGAATGAAGCAAGTAGTAACACACTGCTTGCACACAAAACAAACAGACCTGATTTCCTACACTTGGTATGGTGCATTAACGTACACCATGGAATGGATCGATATCTCCAAAAAGGTGTCCCGTATTCCTATCTTGATGATGATATTCTCCCTCTCTGTCCATGGCAATTTGGGTTCCGATTAAGCTTTCGCGGAGCAATGACACTGACAACAACCGGCAGTGTCGCCCTCGGTCCTCCTCATCACATCCCATTCCTGCCCTGCCAGCCGTCAAGTGGTTTCTCTTAGTGGAAGGGGCATCACGCCCTCCAGATAAACCGTGGGAATCACTTCATTTTTCCCCCTCCTTTTTTTTGTGTCGTCTCTATACAATGACGAGAGTCGTGAGACCTGCCTGTTGTATTTTTCCTAACTGTACAATGGCCCTGTTCTTTGCTGGTTAAGATAAAGATTTTATCTTAGTTTTTGTTAACACGCTATTCAAATTGATAAACGGTATATTTTGTGTAAAAGCTTTCTATATAAAAGTTATTTTAAAATATCTGATAAATTTATTTTTCAAGTTTGTAACAATTGACAATATGAAACTCAATTAATCACATTCTAATGACTTTATCATTTATCGTGCCCTAACTTCATTTCCATTTTTAGTGAAACGAACATCGCCAGTCTGTTCATATCTCCCGGTCCTATGAGGCTAGATCGATTTTCATTATCGAAAAAAAAATCTTGAGTTCCCATAGCTCATAAAAATATTTATAGTAAGATGTTTATTCTTTTAGGGATGGAGTGGTAATGCCGTCGATTGTGCTTTTTTATGGTATTTTGGAAATTTTGATTGATGAAGTAAGTGAACAGTACATCTCTTAGAGTTTTAGGTTATAAGACGTTTTGACTTCAGTAAAAGTCAAATTACTTCAAGTTTGACTAACTTTATAGACAAATATAATAATATTTATAATACCAAATTAGTTTCATTAAATCAATCATTGAATATATTTTTATAATAAATTTGTCTTGGGTTGAAAATGTTAAAACTTAGTCAAACTTAAAGCAGTTTGACTTTGATTAAAGTCAAAATGTCTTATAACCTAAAACAGAGGGAGTAGTTAACTATAAATACTGTTCCTCGCCAAAAAAAAACTACAAATACTGAGGACCGAGCTTAGCTCGGTTGGCAAGTTCGCTGTGGTGCGAACGGCTGGTCGTGAATTCGACTCGCGGGGCCTCACCTCGACGGGTTTTTCCAGTCTTTTCTTTGGGACTGTCCTTCAGGGCAGTCTCGACTAGAAAATAGGGAGTGGTAGTGCAGTCGATTGTGTATTTTTTTAGGTCTTTTGAAAATTTTGAATACTAAGGATCGAGCTTAGCTCGGTTGGCATGTTCGCTGTGGTGCGAATAGTCGGTCGTGAATTCGACTCGCGGGGCCTCACCTCGACGGGTTTTTCCCGTATTTTCTTCGGGACTGTCCTTCGGGGCAGTCTCAACTAGAAAATAGGGTACACACGCATGTGCGTTCAGTGGGACTGCACGTTTCCCGTGCATTGAGGCCTAGTGCCTCCATTCTCAATCCTAGCGTGTGTTAGGGATACGCACACGTGTGTGTTCGTGTGTTGTGATGTGATTGTGGTGTGTGAGTATGCGTTCTGAGTTGTTTCCTTTAAAAAAAAGGGCAAATACTGTAGACCCATTGCCAGTTTTAATGATTAGCTTTGCATTATTATGCAGTAACAACTAACAAGGGATGCTCATACATAAAAGCAACTGTCATTCAGGATGATTTTCCTGGATAGACGAAAATAATAACTACTCACTCAAGATGGCGAAGTAAAATCATCAGCCATTATACAAGTTATTTACCGGATAATGAGCATATATAGGTCACGCTCATAATCTATAGTAAAAAAAGTTTAGCCGATCAATTAAGCAGCAGTCAAAACTTGCAGGCGATGGTGGTGGTCTTCTCCGACGACGGCGCCGTGGCCGTCGGCCTCTGGCGAGGGGCGGCGGCGGCACGTCGGGCAGGAGCAGTGCGCCAGGAGCCACCTGTCGATGCACACGACGTGGAACCGGTGGCCGCACGCCGGGAGCAGCCGGACCCTCTCCCCGTCGGCGAAGTCCGACAGGCAGATGGCGCAGCCGGCGACGGAGGGCGCCGGCGAGGCGACGTACGTGGCGACGGGCAGCGCCACGACGTCCTCGCGCTTGAGCCCCGCGCCGGCGCGGCGGTGCTCCACCCAGCCGACGGGGTCCGCCACGGCGCGCCGGGTGCACCGCACCACGCACTGGAGCATCGAGTTGAGCCCCAGCGCGCACACCAGCGCGCACAGCATCGCCGCCAGGATCACCACCACGTCGTAGTCAAGCTGCGGCGGCGACGGCGACGACGCCGCTGCCGAAGACGGCGGCATCGGCTGCTGCTCCGGTGAGGAGACGTTGCTGCAGTTGGCCATGTGGGACACCTCCATGCCGATACGACGACGACGACGACGACGGCGGCGGTGGCGGCGGCGGTGGCGAGGCGATCGATCAGACAGGCAAGGAGAAGAGGAGAAGAGAGTGGAGCAACCACGACATCGCAGAGAAAGACAAGGAGAAAACAAAAGGTGACAACTGAAGAGCTAGAGCTATAGCAGTAAGCAAAGTGATCGAAACAAATTTTAGTGCCAATATGCTCATACATTTGTAGGCTTTTAAGGCTGTGTTTGAGAGTAAGGGTTGGAAATCCTCCTTTCAGGTACACAAAACGAAACATGTATTTACGCATATTAATTAAATATTAGAAAAAAAACCTTAAAATAGATTAATATAATTTTTAAAACAACTTTCCTATAGATTTTTTTTTAAAAAAGCACACACCATTTATCAGTTGGGAAACATATGGGCGTAAAAAAACGAGAAGTAGGAAATGGGAAACACACCCCTAAGTACATATGCATCTTATTTTCAGATTATCCATCTGATTGTTGAAACAAATTATTGCTCCATAATTTGAAAAACACATTTTCTAAAAAATATATTCCTTTAACTATATTATTTAGACCACATGTTTTAAATTATTTAATTTATTCTTATAATTGAGTAGATAATTCATAGCAACGATCCGTCCAATAGTCTGTTTTGAATGGAGCTTTAGATTCATGATGGACAATTGGACACATCAAAAAAATTCTATAACCTGAATACTGTTCTGATAGAGTGACACCGGTGTTTCATCAGCAGGACGTATCAAGTACGAAAAGGTATGAATACTGGTCATAGCTATACAAGTATTGGAACCAAAGCAACAGCACAACTTGCACGAGAAGAATCTGTTCTTACCTTTCTTGAAAAAGGAGGCGAATTGACTGATAAGGAGATCACACTAGTATTCACTTGCCCGAGATCAACATATAATCGACACAATTGTGAGAATAATTCCTTCAATTTGAATCTTTAAAATCTAAGCATATGCAAAACTGGAATATATTTGGCCGCTGTAAACATCACTTCCAAGATAAATGGTGTAACTACATAAACAATACATGCTTTAACAAAGGAGGAAGAGAGGGTCCTGAAATCTGAAAATGTTTTTGTACAGGCACGGAAAAGAGAGTTGGTTTTTCAACCTTCATTTCTGAAACAAATATATTTTCACATGATCTCACATGATCACGTGATCAGTAATTCAGACTTTCAGAGCTTTAAAACTTTTTTTAGAGAGAGAGGTTTAAGCTGTTGACTGAATTTGCAGTAAATTCACAGGGTTTCCGTTCACTGAAGTGTGCTTTGTCAATATGCTTGATCAACTCTCTGGTTGCACCTCTGCGTGAAGATTACACTGCTTGTTTGGTAAACAACTGGGAGTATTGGCAACTCCAATATCGTATCGATCTAAGGCAGGAGTAACTAACAATTGACCTATAGCATTGTTAAAACTTGTCAGGCCAGCCAGCAGACAGAAACTCATTGAACACTAATCTGCCCAAGTTTTAAACGTATCCAGATTTATGCATCCAAAACATCTGACACCAAGATCTTAATTTCGCACTGAATTACCCCGGTAGATGCCTCACGGCACACGGCCGGCTCAGGCATTCTAAATTTCTGAATATTAGGGGTTGGTTTCCTATCTGCTATATGGCTCTTCACCAAACTTTGCTGGTAGAACAAGTTGGTGCTGGTCACAAACAGTTTATCAGTTTTTGACAGATGAGTGATGACCGAAATGACTCCACAAGTTGTATGAGAATTAAATTAGCACCATAGAAGTAGATCAACAAGACAACAAGAACTTGGGAATTGCAGAATCACAAATTCACTTCACAGGCTTCACTAGCAGCTCACTAACACCAGCCCATATATGTTTGTATATTTTCAGCATAATAGCTCACATGCAGTTTTGAACTTCCAACCGGTGGCTGTACAAATCATGGTTCTGAATATTTTCCTAAGTAGAAACACATAGCCGCATCAAGGATTCCAGTTCCAGGTCATCTTTATAAAGCCCTGTCATAATTTTATTAAAACTTAATACCTAGTTAGCCGTGCTCATCTTGATGATTAGTAAAAGCTTCAGCATTTTCAAGAGAACTTTTACAGTAAAATACACTCGTAATATATCCTGCTAGTAATAAGTAACCTGTAAATTCTTAGCGTACAGTGGAACAACTTTAGGTGCTTTCGCCGCTCGATCCCATTCCTCGTTATCCTTCATCACGACGAGGCGCCTCCAACCACTGTGGATCCACATGTGCCGCCGCCAACCACCACAATGCTATGAGCCTTTGACTCGGTGATAGTTAGGCACTAAACTACAAATTTACTAATCCCTCCATCCTAAAATAAGTACAGTTTTACACTGTTCATCTCCAACGTTTGACCGTTCGTCTTATTTGAAAATATTTTGTGATTAGTATTTTTTTGTCATTAGATGATAAAATATAAATAATACTTTATACGTAACTATTTTTTTAACTTTTTATAAATTTTTTAAATAAAACGGACAGTCAAACGTTGGACACGGATATCCACGACTGCGTTTATTTTGGGGCGGAGGTAGTAAAATATTGTGTGGAAATTTTTTTTGTTATACTTCCTCTGTTTCATATTATAAAACTTTCTAGCATTGTCTATATTTATATAGATATTAATAAATCTAGACATATACAGAAGTATAGAGGAATGGTACATGGCGGTATACCATGGGTGTCTCACTAATCGTCCAAACTACCCGTGCTCATCTTGACGATTAGTAGAAGCTTCAGAAATTAGTTTTCTGAGCCTCGCTCCCCAAAAGCAGAACAGTAGCTAAATAAAGCAGCATGACAACTCTGACTTTGACCCTGCCTCGTCACCACCATGACTTCACGCCCACGTCACACGCACACCCCGAAATGTCGTGGGACCCACCCGTCAGCCCCCGCCGACCAATCAAATCCGTCGACAAAAAACCCCACGCTAGTACACGTCGCGCCACAAACATCGCATTTACACTCGCTATTAATCCAGAAGAAGGAGCAGATGCGATGCAATAATAAACCCGTGAAAACAACATGTGGTTAGCGTGCGCCCGCCACAGCTTTGCTTCTGAAACTTGGCAACCCAAATCAAAAGTTGATTCCTCCCCCGGCCTAATCAAATCACGCAGAATTTTTTTTTTTACTGCTTGTCAAAATCCACACATGGGCTATGAGAGTGACCAAAGAGCGAAATCGAATTGAAGAAAAAATTAGGAGTATTTACATCGCTGCAGCATGGATAGCTGATCAGCTGATTTTAGTGATCTTCTCTCTTAACTGAACAAACATGTGAAAGTAATAAGAAGAAAAGAAATTGCACACGATCGAGGAGAGGGTAAAATTAACTTGTAGGGGGTTAAACACAACTGGTCCATGAATCTTCTTTGCTTGTGATGTGTCTTCGATTAACCGTTGGTTAATTAGGCGAAGTAACCATTAGCGCTGTGGTTAGCGGCGGAAGTAGGCATCTGAGCTGACTGGAGGCTCTGCAGGAGCAACCTGTCCTCGGCCGAGCTCAGCGCGTGGCTGAACATGTCGCCGGCGCCGGTGCCGGCGCCGCCGGCTTGCTGCAGGTTGCCGTAACCGAACGGTGCGCCGGTGTACTGCTGCTGCGGTCGGAGGAGCTGTTGGTGGTCCTGGAACGTCGGCCGGCGCGGTTGGAGGTGGTCGGAGAAGGGAAGGACGGCGCCGGTGAAGCCGTAGTCGGAGCCGAAGTTGATGACCGGAACGCCGCCGGGCCCCGCGAACGCGCCCGCGGGCGGCGCCGGGATGCCGGTGAACTGCTGCACCATGGCGCGGAAGTTGGTGGTGTCCGTGTTGAGCAGCGTCACGGGCGCGCGCCGCGACGCCCTGGACCGCCTCCTCGCCGGCTTCCCCACGCGCGGCCCCTCCACCCCCGGCGCCCGCGTCGGGCTCCCGCCTGTCGATCCCGCCGGCGACGCCGGGCTCGTCGCCGCCGCCGCCGCACCGTTCGCCACCACGCCGCCGTGAGCAGCCGACGCGTCGTGGTACAGCTCGGCCCACTGCGCCAAGCTCGAGCCAGTGTCACTCATGGCCGCCATGGCGATCGAGCGAGAGACGGATCGCGTCGCGAATTGCAAAATATCGGAGTAAAAACGGTGGAAACGAAACGGTATTTATAGCGACGCGGCGACCGGTCAAACGGCCAACCGAACCGGGAGACGATCTCAGCCGTCCGATCATGACATCAACGGCTGAGGATCGTTGACACCGTCGCCGTCTCGAATACGTCCCCGATCCCGTGACAGCGGCCGCCGCCTCCTCACCCCTCACCTTCCTCGAAACGTCGCGGAGAGGAGGTGGTGGGTGGGCCCCGCGCGGGGTGCCACGTGGACAGCCACCGTGCTCCGGTACGGCGGGGCGGCGGCGGCGTTGGCGTTGGGTCACGGCGCGCACGGCGCGGGATGATTAATTCCGCGAGGAAATATCGGGCGCTCGCCGTCGACTTCGTGGCGCGAGCCCGCACGTACGCAACGCGCGCGCATGTCGCCATCGCGCGGCATGTGAAGGCGGCGGCGGCGGGGGAGCTGAGGCCGGTGGTGGTGGTGGTGGTGGTCGAGGCGAAGCTTCCGGTGAAGCTGCGGCGGCGTGTGCATGCATGCGGCGGATGGCGACCGCGACGCCGGCGATCGAGTAGTAATGCGGTTTTGTGTGTGTGGATAGTGTGGTGGATAGGGCGTCGTCGTGGCACGTGCCCGGTTTGAAGAAGGCGGACGTCGCTGTCAGTATCCACCTCGGGGATCGCGTTTACATTCCGGCCACACGGAAAGTTTCCACCTCCATCGTGGTTTGTTCGAGGTAAAAGCGAAACGGAATACTTCCACCGTTTCGAAATATTTGGCGCCATTGATTATTTTTTAATATGATTGACCGTTCGTCTTATTAAAAAAATTTAAGTAATTGTTACATCTTTTCCTATCATTTGATTCATTTGATTCATTGTTAAATATATTTTTATGTAGGCATATAATTTTACATATTTCATAAAAGTTTTCGAATAAGACGAACGGTCAAACATGTGCTAAAAAGTCAATGGTGCCAAACATTTCGAAATGGAGGGAGTATTTGCTAACGAAAAATAATTTGTAAATAAAACTCTAACTTTTATTGTATTGTCTATATATCTATTGATATAAAATCTCACATCTTATTTTTTAAATTTTGGACCATCGAATATGCTTTAAGATTCGTGCAGAGATATTAACCCTAGCTCTCCTCCTCATATATGTGTTTTAAATTATCTAAAAGAAAAGACTGAAAAATAACTATAATGAACAAAAATCTTAAACTCAACTCTAAATTTAAGGTTGAAAATTAAAATTTTGACTGACAAGTATAAATATAAGGAAAAAAATGAGGATGTTCACTCTCCGTTTGATTACACTAATGAGGATATTAAGCTTGGACACGTAAAACGAGAATATTATTAGCTCATATTACTAATTAATTGGGTTTAAATTATTTTAAATTTAGAAATGACTTTATAAGATATTTAAAAGAACTTTTATATAAAAAGTTCCCGTACAAAGTAGGACGTTTACCACTTTAAAAAAATGCTAACAAAAATGATATAAAATCAGTATCTTTAGCAATTCCCTCAGTCGAATCAAGTTATGGGGGATGCCTGTTTTGGTTATATCAAGCATATATTCGACGACCACTATTGGATCGTAGTACAATGGAGTACGCCTCTTCGGACTGCAACTGTTGAGAAAAACCATCATAAAATTGGGTGGCACAAAGATTGTTTATCATGTGCTCAGTTTCTATTTTTGAAATTTATCATGTGCTTAAAATGATCTATGAAAAATGGTTTGCTATAGCATGGTCACCAGACTTGGAGCATGCTTGCTGATGTCACTTGAGTTTAAAAGTTGAATCTTCCTGTTTCTAATTTACTTTCGACCGATCGATTTGTTGATAAGTCGTAGAAAAAATAATGAACCAGACAAAACTTTTGAATCTGTATTATTCGTAATTTGAAAGCCAAGATTAAAATAACATACTATAAATTTATAGTGAAAACAAATCAAAATCGCTTATATATAAGTCCACGTGTAGATGATTAGAGTGTTAAGGACCCTTTTTGTCACTCTGTGTTGCCTGGCTTTCTTTTCATGAAGCTTTAACAAGAGCTTCAAAATTAGCTTAGGTTTTAAGCTGAAGCTGTGACAAATTAAAGCACGATCTTGTAAAGGTTGCACATTATATGTTACACTTTCACCTTCATTTGCGTGATTGCTTCCACGAGCACGTCTCCTAGCTCGTAAGCATGGCCAACACTACAAGTCAAGCACTAATGGACCTGATGAATTAGTGGTAACTACAATGTTATGTCTAGCTCTTAGTTAATTTTCTGATCAAGACCGTAGAGTGATTCAACGTACGGCATGCACAGTAGTCGATCAGGGCGCCCATTTTTTACTTGCACCGCAAGCCAAACATCGATTAATATACGCTTACCAAATTGGGTATATATAGCAAAGTTAGATTAGCTCGTTCAGTTAACTAAAATGTTCAAATGTCGATCGTTCGAGGAAATACTCAGCGTGTTCACATATTATGCACATGGTTTCTCACTTAACCAAGTGTCCAGACCACTGTACGTAGAACTTCTAATCTTACTTACTCCATCCCAAAATATAAATAGTGTGTTTGAAAGAGATTTTTTGGTAGCAGATACGCCTATGGTAGTTCAAAACGGCTGCAAGTTGCAGCGATTTTCAATTGTTGGCTGCAGCAAAACTGGCTATCGAACAAGACCGGAAGATTTTGGATGGAAGGGATACACTATACGAATCCAGATACCCTATCTAGATTCGTAGTATTAGTAAGTGTTCTATCTGTCTAAAACGTGCCCCTTATATTTTTTAGGGCGGAGGGAGCATATATTTCGACCGCTGTAGAGCGAATGAGAAAAAAAATCATCATTTATCCTCACATTACTCTCTCCATAAAAAAATAATTTCTATAGACAAATCGTATCTGTTTCTTTATTAGTAGTTTTTTTTTCCATGAGACGATGCATGTTTACTTGAATGATGAGAGGTAATCACTAATCACATCTCGATAAGCAATAATTAAGATGAGCGAAGACACGTTTGTTTTGGATTTATTCTGTCCAAACTTCTAAATTAATTTTTTTGTAACCGAATTTAGCAATCGAACTTGCATTTAGGGTATCACAATGTGCATCTAAAGTGGGCAGCAAGGAATAAAATACTACTTCCTCCGTTTCACAATGTAAGTCATTCTAGCATTTTCCATATTCATATTGATGTTAATGAATCTAGACAAGATTCATTAACACCAATATGAATGTGGGAAATGCTAGAATGACTTACATTGTAAAACGGAGGGAGTACTAGTTAGTATACACAGTGAAAATGGTAAGTAAGTAACAAGTACTAGGTAATATGCTTATTACCTAGTTATAAGGAATAAATAAATAATTTCTCTCATCTTTTCTCATGGCTAGTGACTGTGGGGTCTAGCTTACCGTCCACTTTTATTCTTTCACTAACTATTATGATTACAACAATAACTAATACCTATTGACATAGAGCTTACCCTTATTCATAAAATAGGTAGTAAATATTGGTGATTTCCTTATAAAACCATATATTAACACTATGATTCTGTGATCTGAATGTGATCAGAAGATTATAGGATGGACCTGGTCGCGCTAGCGAGTGGACACGTTCATCTACGGCTATCCATTATGTTAATCTGTTCCCCACGAAGTAAGAACAATATCAAGGCCTTGTTTAGAGCATGTTTAATAGAATAGCCAACTACTAGCTCCGAATCATCTATAACTAATGTAATAGTCAATTCATACAATAATTACCTACTATACTATTAATATTTGGTCCCACCTGTCATATACACATTACGTCTTAGAGTCCGTGCTGCAGCTGGCTACACATCTGTAGCATGCTGCTCTTCTCTCTCTTCTTTTATTTTTTTAATATATAAGTTTATTGCTGGCTTATAGTCTACTATTGTATCTGCTCTTAGTTGGGGGAAATTTTTGGGTTTGGTAGTCACATCGAATATACAGACACATATTTGAAATATTAAACGTAGTTTAATAACAAAATAAATTCAGATTCCGCCAGAAAACTGCGAGACGAATTTATTAAGCCTAATTAATCTGTCATTAGTAAATATTTACTGTCGCACTACATTGTCGAATCATGTCGCAATTAGGCTTAAAAGATTCATCTCGCAATTTACATGCAATCTGTGCAATAAGTTTTAATGACTACATTTAATACTCCATACATGTGTCCAAACATTCGATGTGACAGCGTGAAAATTTTTGTTTTGGAACTAAACAGGGCCTAACTAGATTTTTTTTTGAAAGGAGGGCAAAAGCTTTGCCTCGTATATTAATAGAGGAGCAGGAAAACAAGAGAAAATATGTACAGGGTCAGCCAAAAGCCAACCCGCAAACGGAAAAAGTTGTCTCCCAAAATTCCAAACTCCTGTAGCTTTGTTGCTCTGGCTTTAACCCAGGCTCTCCCTTCCTCTTTTATTTTTGCTATAACTGAGGCAGGGGTGGAGGCTGTGCTCCGAAAGATTCTTGCATTACGCTCCCCCCAAATCTCCCAGGACACAAGCATCAGCAGAGTTCGCAGAGGGGCTCGTGGAGTATTAGGGGATTCAGCAATAAGGTTCCACCAAAGTTTGACGGAGGGGCAGTCATTCCATTTACTCAATTGGAGGTCAGTTTGTGTCCATTGTTGGATTTCGGCCCAGATTCTCTTAGTGACTCTACATTTGGCCAGTAGGTGCAGGGCTGACTCATCCGTTACACAGCACAGGGGGTAGATCTTTTGATTTTGCCAGCCTCTTTTCCCCAATCTATCCGCCGTCCAAAGTCTGTTCTGGGTAGCAAGCCAAGAGAAGAATTTGCATTTTGGCGGCGCCCATGCTTTCCAGATTGATTGGTAGAAAGCAGATCTTGCCGCTCCCATGAATTGCAGCCTATATGCCGATCTTGTTGAGTATTTCCCATTCGCCGTTAGATTCCAACGAATGCTATCTTGTTCTTCATTCAACGGGGCATTCTTCTAACCATGGACCATAGATGGACAAACTGGCGTAAGTGCTCCGCTTCTGTAATGCGGAGGATGTCGATATCTTGGATCCAATTATTATTCTATATGGCGTCATGCACCGTTCTATTCTTCCGTTTAGAGGCTAAGAAAATGTTGGGTGCAATTTTCTGGGGCATCTGATTTTCCAGCCATCTCGAATCCCAGAATCGCGCCGTTTTGCCGTTGCCAACTGTTATGGTTGTTGCCGCCGAGAAGAGTTCTTTATCTTGAAGGCTACAAGGAACTGACATCCCCACCCACGGTTTGTCAGGGGCTACCCATTCGTTCCAAAGCCATCTTAGGCGTAAGGCGGACGTGAAACGCTGTAGATCCATTACTCCCAGGCCACCTAGATCTTTTGGCCGACATACCCTTTTCCAGTTGACTTTGCATTTGCCGTCGGAAATACTTTCACCCCCAGCCCAGAGGAACTTCCTCCTGATTTTGTCAATGTCCTTGAGGGTATCATCGGGTAGTTTCAGAGATGTTAAGTGGTAGATTGGTTGTGCCGTGAGGACTGACTTCGTTAAGCAGATCCTAGCAGCAGATGACATTAGCCTCCCTTGCCAGGGGGCTAGTCTGGACTGGCACTTGTCTATCAGCGGCTGAATGTGGACCTTTTTCAATCTACCTACCACTAGGGGTAGCCCGAGGTATTTCATTGGGAAGCTTGTCAAAGCTGCCGGGAAGATGCTCGTGACATCAGTAAGGTCAATGTTCCCACAACGAATGGGGGCAATCTGGCTTTTGCTCATGTTTGTTCGAAGACCTGAAACTCCTCCGAAAGCTCGCAATATTTCTGTTAGATTCGTCATATCTTGTACACTAGGGTTTACAAAGATGGCCGCATCATCAGCATAAAGGGAGGTTCTGAATCTTGGTGCTCTGCCGCGCAAAGTAGAAAGTAGCCCAAGGTTTGTTGCTTTCTCCAGTAGGTGATGGAAAGGGTCAATGGCCAGAATAAAGAGCAAGGGCGACAGAGGATCTCCTTGTCTGAGTCCTCTACCATGCTTTATTGGAATTCCTGGGCAACCATTAAGAAGAGCCCTTGACGTTGAGGAGATTAGCAGATTTGTGATCCAGTTTGTCCATCTGGTTGTGAATCCTCTTCGTTGAAGAAGGTCAATGAGGTAGTCCCATCTAACCGAATCAAAAGCCTTGGAGATGTCTAATTTGAGCAGCAACGCTGGTGTTCTTGTTTGGTGGAATTTTCTTGCCAGATTCCGAACGTACATAAAGTTATCGTGAATGCTCCTTTTTTTAATGAAAGCACTCTGAGCCTGGCTTATCAAGGAGCCCATGTGGGGTTGGAGGCGAAGAGCAAGAACTTTTGAGATTAGCTTTCCGATGCCATGAATGAGGCTGATTGGCCTGAAGTCGCCTATGCCTTCAGCTCCTTCCTTTTTTGGGACAAGCACCACATTAGCCGAGTTCAGAATCTGAAGGTTGTTGCTTCGCAATTGGTCGAAGGAGTGAATTACTAACATGATGTCCTCTTTGATCGTGCCCCATCAAGCTTTATAGAAGGCTCCTGTGAAATCATCCGGCCCAGGTGCTTTATCCCCAGGCAATTGTTTTAAGGCAGCAAGCACCTCCTCTTCGGTGATGGGCCCGTTAATCATTGCCAAGTCTACAGGTGGCAACTGCAGGGCATCCCAATCGAAGTCTACCAGGCATGGTGGCGGGCGCGCTAGAAAAGCTTCGAAGTGATCTTTAATGATGGCCGCTTTTTCCTCATGCTTGAATTTCCAAATATTCCCCACGCGGAGCCGTTGAATAAATTTTTTTCTCCTTCGCGCATTCATTTTAAGGTGGAAATATTTCGTGTTTGCATCGCCTTCTTTGAGATTGGTGATCCTTGAAGCTTGCCTTTTGCGAGCTCTTTCAATTATAGACAGTCCCATGACTCTGTCCTTGAGGCCCCGTCTTAGGTTGAGCTCAGCTTGACTGAGTTGTCTTGACTCTTGTGCTATATCTAACTGAAGGATGACCTCGAGGGCCATGTGGAGGTGCATCTTTCCTTGGGAGATGAGATTTCTGCTCCAAGCTTTCAGTCTACCAGCTGTTGCGCCCAGCTTGTGGTAGAGTCTGTGATGAACTTCATGATATGGAGGGCTCACAGCCCATGCTTGAGCAACGATCTCCTGGAAACCTGGAAGGTGAATCCAGTAGTTCTGAAAACGGAAGGTTCTAGCGCGCGGCGCGTCTCCTTGTCCCGATAATAAGAGGGGGCAGTGATCTGAGAGCGAAGTCGAGAGCACATGGAGGAGGTGCTTCTCAAAGGCGGTATCCTAATTTGGGCTACAAAAGAAACGATCAAGTTTGACCAGAGTCGGGTTATCTTGCTCATTGCTCCAGGTATATCGACGATTTTGTAGTGTGATCTCCTTGAGCTCGCAAGCGTTGAGGGTTTCTTTAAATATTCTCAATTGTCGCAGGTTAAGGTTGGCATTGTTTTTATCTGAGGCCTTGTAAATTATATTGAAGTCCCCCACTAGGAGCCACTTGGAGTCGTTTCTAGGCTTGGTGTCTCGCAATTCTTGTAAAAAGGCTTGTTTCGCTCTATCTCTTGTGGGCCCGTATACCACGGTAAGGAGGAAAGTGGTTTGACACTCTTTTAGGAGAACAGTGGCAGTGAGGGAGAAGGTGCCTAGGACGAAGTTAGAGAGGTCGACGGTGTCTTCATTCCAGAGTACCAGTATACCTCCACGTGTTCCAAAAGGCCTTGTAGCTGGCTTATAATTGTAAGACCGTAGGTAGCTCCCACCGAGAGATCCAACAATAGCTACATCAATATTACTCATTTTTGTCTCTTGCAGGTAGGCGATGTGGGGCTTCGCCGTTTGCAGCGTTTCTCTAACCGTTGCTCTTCTACCCGGTCTATTTAACCCATGAACATTCCATGTCATGATGTCAACTATAGGGGTATGACATAATTAGCAAGAACTCTATTATTAAAGCAGAATACCCTAAAAGATTGAGCCCCAAGTAGTATGAGGTTTTGACTTGGTCTACGCCAATCCTGGATTGGGCCGGTATGACGGCCTAGCAATCTCAAAGCGTATGGATTGGTTTTGTGGGCCTCCGGCTGATTTAAACTAAAGTGGCGAGGGGGCAGGCCGGCATCGCGCGGAGACCTGGGCTGGTGCAGCGTACACGGGCTAGCGGGGAGAGCTTGGCCTGCTTGGGATGGCGAGGCAGACCAGTTGGGCCTGTTTGGCCAAGTTGAGCCCGTTCGGCCTCGTCGCACCAGAGGCGATCTTCTTCGCAAAGTCGCAGGAGCCGGCGCCGCATCAGCGCCGCAGGCAACCGTTCTTCGGCAGCACATCAGAGAATCAGCTTTGTCGCACGAGTGGGAAGAGGGCACGAAGAAGGTGCGGAAATGCGGCACCGAAGAATCGCTAGTGGGGGTAGAGCCACGGAATTGCTGCGGAATAGGGATGTTTCCCCGAATCGAAGTGCCGTCGCTCAGGACATTCACGCGTGTCCATTCGTCACGCCACTACAAAGCTAGCAAATATGAAAGATACATGGAGATATCAATCTCCTGGACATGGAGCGCAGCTCCCAGATCATGTCGCCGCCGCCAGTTCCTCCCTATAGCAGGCGTCCGTCGGCCCCAGGTACTTCGCGAGCACCGCGTCCGCCGCCTTTGCATCCTCCCTATTCAGACCGAACAGCTGCTCGAGGGCATCGATGGTGTCTTGCGGCAGTGGTGCGTTGAACATGGCTTTGAAGTCAGCCACTACTTTGTCGGTGAGAGTTCCTTCCTCCGGCGTCAACCCCATTCGGCGGCACAGGTTCAGCTGTGCCTTCAACCCCGACGGCAGGCCGACCGTTGGTTGCTGGGCTAGTCTTGAACTCCTGTGCCTGTCCTGTCGTGGCATGGGTGGAGGCGGCGTCTGCAGGTTCACGTCGGCACACTGCAACGGTGGCGAGGGAAGGATTGAGGGGTGTGGAGATTTGAAGAGGACACATGGCATCGCCGGAGGTACCTGAGGGAAGTCGACTGCCGAGGTAGAGAGCATCGGCGTGTGTATCGCCGCCTCAGGTTGCACAGTGGGCCCCAGTGTTGCTTGCAGATCGTCGACCGGGTCATTTGCAGCAGCCTGTCGCGCTGGTTCAGCTTGCTCGGCATTTGCAGGATCATCAAGAGCGAGGGTGTCCGTCGGCGCCACGGGGCTGGCAGCAGCAAAAGGAGTGACGACACCCCCTGGCGCAACAATGGTTGCTGGCGCTGACAGCTTGTCAATGGCAATCGCAACCCAGCCGCCAGGACGAGCTGGCATAGGGCCCCTTCCGCAGAGGCCACTGAGATGGCCTCTTGTATGCGCGAGAAGACCCTCGCCGCGGGATTGTAGCTCCCCAACCAGCGGACCGGGCTTCATTCCCGAACCCACGGAGCAGAGGCAGAGGGGAGAGCGATCTTGGTGGCTGGAATTCCCCCGCCATGGCAAGGCCAGGAGAGATGTCGTTGTCGCGGTCGCCACCCCCGAGATCGCCAGGCTCCTCGCAGATGTCGTCCTGTCTACGGCGCCCATCACGCCGATCATTGCCGCCACGGTCACGAGCTCTTGGCGAACGCGTGCGCTCCCGTCGGAAGTGAACATCAGGCTCCCGCAGCCCGCCGCGTCCTTGCGCAACGTCACGGCCATGGCCGCGCTCCTCATCGTCATCATCATCTCGCCGCCACCCAGGGCCGTGACCGGCGCCGGGGTGGTCATTGTTGTATCTTCCCCTGCGTTCCCGGCGTCTGTCAGCGTTGCGCCGCACATCCCGGTCATCACGGCGTCCATCATGGTCCTCTCGACGCCTATCACGATCCCCGTCGTGCTGACGCCATCCGCCATCCCTGGCGGCAGCTTCCCTTGCCGTCCTGCTTCCTTGGTCGTGTGGCTCCCTCGCGAGACCGGCATTGTCCTCTACGCCCTCCGCCCGCCCCTGGCGGAAAGCATAGGTCGTCGGCGTTGGGGGGTGGTGAGGGAAGTTCTCGAAGAGGCACGGCGGAGCCCGTTGTCCATCAAGAACGCCCAGATGCCACGGAGGGAGCGTACGTGTCGCTAGCCTGCATGACTTCGGATTGCGGAGGTCCACCGCCGCCGCCGTGTAGTCGTGAATCTCTTCAATATGGAACAACACCGGGTGCTTGACGCCTTGCTGCCAGTGCTCCGGTGGCGTCTCCGAGATGGTGACTGACTCAAGTAGGGGGTCACGGGTTTGACGCGTGATTGTCACCCACACGCGCTTGTCGATGCGGCTCGGGTTTGGCATCCAAGCCCATAGGGAGATCACCCTCGTGTCGCCAGCGTCCACAGGGTGGACGAGGTCCGTCTCCACTGACTCCAGAGTGCAGGTCCTGCTGATGATGCGCTCGGCGATGTCCGGCGCCCACAGGTGCATTGGCACGCCATCGAGACAGAGCTTCACTCTGTACATGAGGGCAGAACCAGCGGCGTTCTTCAGGCTTCGCCATTGGATGAAATGGACTTCTATCCCTTGGCCCTTAGCAAAACCTTTCTTCACAGCTTCTTCACAGTGCCGGTGATGTTTGAACTTGAGGAGGAAGGCCTCCCGGAAATGCAGTGACATCGCAATCTCCCCAGAACGCAGGCCGAACTCATCAGCGAGGACACGCTCCACATCCTTGGCGGTGACAGACGGCGGGGCGCGCATCGCCCAGGTGATGGCCGCCGTGCTCTCCTATTCCCGCAGCTCCGCGTCGATGGCGTGGGACGTCGGGATGAAGACGATGTCTTCTAAAGGCCTTGTCTCGGGGTCACCCAGCTGCGCCATGATGCCCGAAGGCGGCGGCGGCAGAAGGATCTCTGGTACTTGACGCCGGTGAAGCAGAGGCAGCGGAGGCGAAGAAGGGGTGGAATCACGGGGTGTTGGTGGAGAGCATCGGCGGCGAAGTGTGGTTGGAGGAGGATGGCGGAGGAGAGGAGGCAAGGGCGACCGGGCTCTGTTCTTGCTGGGCGGTGGGCGAGTTGGTTTGGGGGAGGGGCAGACCGGGGGGCGAAAATTGCAGTAGCGCGCTCTATGGCTAGAGCGGTTGCACACGAAGCAACGAGGCGGGTCTTGGCACACCGAGGCACGGTGGTCGCGAGCGAGGCACACAAAGCTGCGACCCCTGGTTCTTGCCTTGAATTCCTCCAGCGAGAGAGCCACTCTCCTGCCAGTACCGCGGCCTTGTCGCCATGAATCGGGCCGGTGGTCGGGACTTGAATGTTCTCCCCCTCTCCGCCTGCGACAGGATCTCACCACTGTCCATCCCGGCTCAGGGGGTGTGAATGCTCTGTGCAGTGTCGTATACCTAGGAGGGGAGCTCCTTCTTTCTTCCATCTCATAGGCGCGGCGGTAGGCATCGCGTCGAGGCGACGGCATAGTAAATGTAGACTTCAATTTTGCCCGCGGCGGTGGTTGGGCGGGAGGCGAGCTTGCGTTGACTCTGGCGGGGGAGAGGACGACCTCAGCAAACGAGCGTGGGCGAGTTGGAGTTGCAAAGGCAAGGGTGACGCTGGTCGGTGACCAGGTGGAGCGAGCTGGAGTCGCGGAGACGTGGGTGACACTATCCGGCGACCATGGAGGGCGGCGGGGGTGGTGGCGTGGCCTGCCAGAACTTACTAGGGGAGGGGGAGCCCATGCTGCGGCTCAGGGGAGGGGCGGACTGCGGCCAAGAGACGGCGGAAATGGGCGCCCAAACCTGCGACCGGCGGAGAAGCGTGGGCACCGTCGGTTGGAGCACCGGCGGCGGCGGTGGTGAAGCGCGCTGCGGCATTTCAAAAAAATATGTGAAGTGGTGGTAATTCTTCATAGGGCCTAACTAGATTATCCTAGCTACTAGTGCGTATTAGGAGCTAGAATTAATTCGTGCCTAGCTGGGTTCACTGTATTTTGACACATGGGTGTTTCTTGCAAATTTGATGCACCCCCGCTGATTCGTCCACATTTGTACCTGGAGAGGCGTTGTGTGGGGCCCACATCCTAGAACGCAGACGGGTCCGTGATGTGTGGGGTGACACGTATATAACTCGAGTCAGTCAAGCTATTGACTCTTTCTGATTTTGTTTTCCTTCTTCTTTTTCATGTTATTATTGCTGTGAACTACTACTAGTGAGCATGAGGTTTCAACTTCCTACTTCTAGTATTTACTACTACTAGGGGTGTATTATGTTTACATGTATAAGACTAGTTCTAGTTTGACCGTATGATAGTACTTCCTTCGTTTCTAAATATTAAATACCGTTGACTTTTTAGCACATGTTTGACTGTTCGTCTTATTCAAAAATTTTTTGTGAAATATGTAAAACTATATGTATACATAAAAGTATATTTAACAATAAATCAAATGATAGGAAAATAATTAATAATTATTTATTTTTTAATAAGACGTTAAACATGTTCAAAAAGTCAACAGCGTCAGATATATGCACCAGCGGTCCTTAAACTTGTCAGGAGATTTCACTTAGGTACACGAACTTGCAAAACGCACATCGAGCTCTCTAAACTTGGTTTATTGTATCATCCTGGTCCAAAGCCGCATTTGACCGTGGTCTTACCTATGTGGCACGCCACATGGACGATGACATGGATTTTTTTTATTTTTTCTTCCTTCTTTTTTCTCTTTCTTCCTTCTTTTTTCTCGGCGGTGACATGCGGCATGAGGGGAGGGGCTGTCGTGGTGGAGAAAAAAGAAGGAAGAATGAGAAAAAAGAAGGAAGAAGGGATAAAAAATAAAACAAATCCATGTCATCGTCCACGGCCACGGTCAAATGTGGCTTTGGACCGGGATGATATAATAAACCAAGTTTAAGGACCTTGATGTGAGCATTGCAAGTTCGTGGACCTAAGTAGAATCTCCTGACAAATTTAAGGACCGTTGGTGCATTTTACTCTTTAGAAACGGAGGGAGTATGATACTATGTGTAGTCAGGTGGTACTAGATCGGTATAGGCTTCGAGCTTCTAACTTCCAACTTTTCCGTCACTGTTAACAGTGAAATTTGGTAAGCCCGGAGTAGTCATCGGCTTAGAGTCAGAATCGGCTTCGAAGTCCTAAGATTAGTTGATGAGAGTTATCAAGTCGTCAGTTGTCGGATTCTTGCTATATTCGGTTAAGGAAATTGATCTACTAAAGGAAGTTTATCCAGAAGAGATAGAGTTCAAAGAGAATGCGGCATGGCAAGTTATCTATTAATTAGAAAATTAGGAATAGTCTGTTAGTTTTCTTTTATATTTAGGAAAATGTGTTTAGTGTCCTATAAGTACTTTATGTTTTTCTTTTATCTTTAGTTTCTTTCTTGTCTGACAAGGACTGGTATCTCCCTATAGGTATAAATATGTACACCCAGGGTCATTGTAATCTATCAATATATCGATCAATAAAACTACTCTCGGCGCATCGCCACCCTCTATACCGAGGTTTTTACTTATCATCCGACGGAACTTGGCACCTAACGCGGGGCTGCATCGGCTTTCGATCTCCGGCAAAGGGGTAAGTCCTACGTTCCACTGGCCCTAGTGAATTTGTTGGCTACATTGGTGTTGTTCAAGGCTGCATCGCTTCGATCTCTTGGATCGCTCTGGTTTGGTTGATATATTTGCCTACCTGATATCTCAATTCTATCTCTAATTACATTGTGTTTAGAGACGCATCGGTTTAGTTGGAACTGTCTCGGTTAGGTCCGATCTTCTGTCTTAGCCGATATATCTCTACAATCACAATGTTGTTCTAAATAGATTTGTCATATCCATCACATTAGATAGATCTATCGGCTCATCGAGTATTAGATTATCATATACAATCTCGTGCTGCATCGGTTAGGTTCAACCTACTAGATTGTTATTGATAATATGAATCTTGTTAAGCCGATAGGTTCATGCTAGTGTTTTATCGGGGTGCTAGCTGATAAATTATCTGGACGTTGCATCGGCTTATAAGGATTTGCATATACATATAAGTTGGATTTAGTCGATGACAATAAAGGTTTCATTGATTTATCTAATTGTTTGGATTTTATGACATCGGACCTTTAGCTGATTTATGCTTTAACCTTCGGATCAATGCTTATTCTATCATATTGTATTGCTAGCCGATTGGTTTATACTGGATTATATTATTGTTATACTATATTATCATCAGTCGATTGCCTGTATATCATTATTAAAGACAAGTGTCAGACTATACATTGGACATAAAGCCGATAGCTCAGAACCCTATCGCTATCGGCTAGCATCGGCTATCGGCTGGTATCGGCATCGGCTGGAACTACAACATCGGCTTGTCAGCCGATCGGCTTATTGATCTACTATTTGCATATCTTGTCAGTTGTAGGGTCAAACTGACTGGCACGCCTACATCTCAGTAACCTTTGGACCTGCACTGGAGTTAAGCAGATCTCCTAGGCCAGTGTGTGTTTTTCGCATCAACAGTCACATCAAATGTTTGGACACATGCATGGAGCATTAAATGTGGACGAAAAAACCAACTGCACAGTTTGAATGTAAATTGCGAGACGAATCTTTTGAGCCTAATTACGCCATGATTTGATAATGTAGTGCTACAGTAAACATTTGCTAATAACGGACTAATTAGGCTTCGATTTGTCTCGTAGTTTACAGGCGGAGTCTGTAATTTGTTTTGTTATTAGTTTACGTTTAATAATTTAAATGTGTGCCCGTATACATTAAATTTGTTTTTGCCAAAACAACTAAACACGGCCATAGTATCCTCTATCCTGGATGGCCGCCATAGTATCCTCTATCCTGGATGGCCTTCTTGTGAAGACGCCGGCCATCATCAACGGTGGAGTCCACCAACATAGCTTTGGAGCTTGTCACTAGCATCCATGACCGATTCTCATGTCCTTCGCAGAAGTGAAACGGATTTCATCAACAAACTACACGAGCATATATAGTGTTGAGCTATTGATGGTTTTTTTTATACAGAAGCAGGACACCCGGTGAAGGGGCCCACCTTGCTCTCGTGTTGTTAGGAGTTGGGCCCATCCCATTCGACTCCCGTCCCCTATCATTACTGTTCTTCTAAGACGCATCTGATTTAGGTTATTGGGTGAACTTTATGATAAGCATATTTCTCGAACTGCAACGATGTTTTTTTAAAAAAAAAACTTTGCGTATATAAATGTATTTAAAAAATCAAATAAACCCATTTTTCTTTTTTATAATAGCTAATACTCCGTATTTAATTATTCATTCGCTAATGAAACGTTGTGTTTTTTTCACCGATCAGCTCAGCCTTCCAGGTGAAGCGAACAGTGCCAAGCCGGTAGTGAAAATTGCCTTATTTATATAAAAAAAAAGTAAATGTGAATGCTTAATTTGGTTTATTATTGTTTTGTCATATGAAATAGGGCTTTGTCTACTGTCCTCAGAACAGTATCGCCGTCGTACGTAGCAAATGAAAAATCAGGATTTGCTACCTTACTGGGATCAGGCCGAGTTTAGTTACAAAATTTTTCTTCAAACTTTCAACTTTTCTATCACATCAAAAATTTTCTACACACATAAATTTTTCAACTTTTCTGTCATATCGTTCTAATTTCAATCAAACTTCTAATTTTAGCATGAACAAAACACACCCTCGATAGACTCGAAGTTTCAGCTTAATTTGGTGCATGGTCTTGACCAATTGACAAGCCGGAAGCTGAAGCTGCTTCTGTATGCCTCCTGGACAGACTACAGTGACTAATAGAACATGGTTTCTGTCTGAAACCGACACACTTGGTCGCCTCCCACCGGAGTATTTTACCATTAATGACCTCTCAGAGAAACCAATTTATAATTACCATCAGCATGCAATTGTTAGTTCGGATTTGTATATAATAAAGTACGACTAAAAGTTTAAGATAAGAGAGAACCTCTGAAGTCTAATCCTTTAGTTGGGAGATTTTGAAAGCTATTGACTCACAGACTTGGTCAAGCAGCCTAACCAACAACTCTAGGCTTAGCACTGAAGCTTCTTCATGACAACATAATGAGCCCCAGTTGATATTATCTGATGTCCAGTTACTATGAACGATTTGATGTTGACAACACTGTCGTATACGTATAGTTAGTAGATATTTAGAGCAAACAAAACTTGTTTTTTTTTTCAAGGGAGTGAATGAGTGATAGGGAGGCAGACACAAACAGATAAACAAATTGCAGATTAAAGAAGGAGTACTAACAAACAGATTAAGACCTCTTTATTCGCAGCCGGATCGAAATCACTATCGTCAAACATGACTACATCAGCATGTATACTCGTTCGTCGCGTTTGTGTTCAATTGCTAAAAAAATCCGTCCCAGATTCGATCGATTCGAGCAGTAAAATATACTCCGTATTTGTTTGACCTCTTGTTCCCGATCTGTGTACAGCAAGATGATGCACGTACGGTGGCCTGGCGACTGCAAAAACCACAAGAATTTGAGCCGTCTCTTTCGTTCTTGAGTCTGTCAAAGCCGCGGTAATTAAGGGCAGGTAGATGGAGCACAAGTCACATTGATCAGCTTGCAGTTTTTTACCTGCGCCGAACTGATGCGTCCTGTTCCCCGTACAGGCCACACCATTCACCATTCACCATTCACTGTACTGTAGCACTTATAACTAATCATGGATAATTAGATTTAAAAGATACGTCTCCCGATTTACATGCAAACTGTATAATTAGTTTTTTATCTATATTTAATACTATATACTACCTCCTTCCTTGAATATTTGACGCCGTTGACTTTTTTAAACATGTTTGACCGTTCGTCTTATTCAAAAACTTTTGTGAAATGTGTAAAACTATATGTATACATAAAAGTATATTTAACAATAAATCAAATGATAGGAAAAGAATTAATAATTACTTAAATTTTTTGAATAAGACGAACGGTCAAACATTTTGAAAAAAGTCAACGGCGTCAAACATTTTGAGATGAATGGAGTATATATCAAAGATTCGATGTGATGTTTTTGAAAAAGTTTAAAGGGGAAAACTGCGCCAAAGTCGCAAACGGCACAACACCGATTGATGAAAGCGTACACATATCCATTACATCACATGCATCCACAACTACAAATGCACAATTGAACATGTCTAGCTCACCTGCGTTTGAGAGGGATAGGTATCATCAGGTGAGAAAGGCTTGGGAAGTTGGCTTGCTCACTTCGGTTTGGGCTTAGCAGGCCACGTGGGAAAGTGCCTGCAGTGGCCTTGTTTGTTATTTGGCCCACAATCCAACAAGGGCCTAGGCACCCCCCCCCCCCCCCCCACCCAAAACTAACAAGATCGCTACCGCCTGGAGCACAGGCAAACGTACACACGCCATGCGCTGCGGGGGTATGCAGCCAACTTGCGAGAGAAGCTCGTGGTACATGGACGTAGTACCAGTAGGCTCGATCAGCTGCACACGGGCGCGTGCATATGTGCACGATTGCACACGTACACCAACCAATTGGGAGAAACGGAAGTGCGTAGTGGAGAATGGTCAATCGGAGGAGGAGGGACCAACGGTCAAAAGGATGGACAATGATGCGAGAGGGGTGTGTGTGTGCGACCTGACCACCCCTGCTGCAGCTGAGTGCACAGCTAAGCTGGGGGCGCTGCCTCCCTTTCCCCTGCAAGAAAGCCCAGTAACCCGTGGGGGCGCAGCAGCTGCTGCTGCTCACTGCACACCAATCGCAACCGTCATTGGAATGGGCTGGACCACCTCCCTCCCCTTCTCTCCATTATTACTGCCTCTTTCTCCAACACGTACAATACTCCTCCGTGTATGTATGGCTGTATTTAGTTGGATCCAAAGTTTTGATTTTGGTTAAAATTGAAGATAATATGACTGAAAAGTTATGTGTGTATGACAGGTTGATGTGATGGAAAAGTACTGAAGTTTGGATCTAAACTTTGAATCTAAATACAGCCTATGTACTCATCACGGCTGCTTCTGAATCTCTGCTTCATACAAGAAGGTGTACGTAACGTACGCACCGATCCATCTGGATTTGGCCTGCAGGTTAGCGTCGTACGTCGTCCCGTGCCGTGCGCGCAGGTTGGGTGGCCAATGGTGCGTTGGTCAAGCGCACGATCGATCGGTGTCCAAACACACGGGACGTACAGAGAGAGGCAGTGGGTGCATGTGGCAGGGGAGACATGGCCGCGCCCCAGAAACCCACCACAAAAACTAATCAATCGTGCAGAGATCGAATAGCTAAAAGCCATGAGCCAGTAGCCGCGCAGTCTCCCGCCGCTATTATTGATCTCCTTTCGTCTCCATCGGTTGATCGATCGATCGTTGCCGGGAAAAGCTTGCTAGCTGCTCGCCTGTTCGGCCCCGCCCGACAGTAGCGCCATCTTTTACTACTACTACTACTAATCGGTCCATCAATTCGGTGGATCCAGCACAAAAAAAGACATTAGCAAATCCTCCAAAAGATTGGCAAGAACGTTAGCTAGATCTTGTGTTTTCTACTAGTAAGTCACAAGTTTACCAGCATGTTAGGAGTTGCATTTAGCCGCCGTAGTACAGTACGTAGTTCCTAAGCCTCAGTTTTTGCCTTTGTCTTTTTTTTTCCCCTTCTCTTACCATAAGCCGGTCTGGCTGATTGCGTTGTGTAAAAAAACTATTTTTCTTCTAATATATTAACGTGCAATCATTTTGCACGTTTGCGAAAAACAAGTTTACCAGCGGTCAAGCTGGCTAGTTTTGGTACTAATCTTGTACGAGGTAGGGTTGTGTACAGATTCATAATTTCAGAATGTGCGGAGGAAGTAATTATGAACGGTTGCTAATTAACCTTGATTTGTACTTGAACCTACTGCTACTCCGAGAATTGTAAATCTACTGTACAGTGTATATATTGACGATGGATGAGGGGGAGATGTAGTAAAGAGTGTGGAAATGGAGGGGGCTGGTGATGCAGTCACTAAGCTAGAAGTAGCTCGTTGGTTGGTTGGTTAGGTTGCATGTGGTAAAGCTGACATGGATGTAGGGGAAAGCGGGGTCGAGAGCGGACGAGACCGTCAGATCGATGCGCAGAAGTGGTGCTGTTTGTGATAGATTCCGCAGGTTTCAGGACAAGGGCATATGCAGCGAGTTTTGCTCTTGCAACACATCAATCATTGGGGAAAGAAAAGGAGGGAGCGGTGCTTTATATGCTGCGAGTATAGTAGCGGTGGATTGTTACTGCCATTGCTCGTTACCGCTGCCCCTCCGAGAGTAGCAAAAACCACGACGCAACCAAGCGGTTTTTCTTGCTCCGAGTTGGTAGTACGTAGTGATTTGTTATTACAGTCATTGCTCGTTACATCTGTTCCTCCAAGAGTGGCAAAAACCACGACACAACCGGATGGTTTTTCTTACATTCGGAAATCTCACCGCTACATGAGTAGCAGTATTAGTAAAGCTAGCGTTGTGATAGAACCTAGACAATGAAGAATTATAACTTGTTATCTACAATTTTTCTGTCAGTCATCATAACGCGTGTCAGTGTTTATGTTGACAATCATCCTGACGAGCCTACTAGCTGGCTCCAACACTGTTATCTAGCTGTTATCTCTCATTCATATAATAGTGGTATGTTAGTTGTAATAACTAATTGGAAGGGACTGTAGACAGGTTTGAAAAGAGAGAGACCTTGGTGAGAGAGCTCTTGCCGAAGTACGGAAGTTTGTGAGAATCTCCTACAAGACCTATGATAGACTTATGTAATTACCGATTCTCTTGAGAAAATTTGGGGGGGGGGTGTAGCTAATGAAAAAAAAAAGTGTACGTGCGGTACTTAAACTTGTATTAATTAATGTGTCATCTAGGTCCCTAAACTCTTAAAATGAATATCCAAGTCCCAGAACTTCTCATAGTATGTCATATAAGTCCTAAATCGTCACAACCCCTTCAGGATCCTACGTGGCGTTGACGTGTCATGCCACACGGAATAACGTGGCATCATTTTAACTGACAAATAGGTCCTGTTAAAAAAAATTCCTTTTTCTTTTTTTCTTCTCTTTTTTTCCCTTTCTTCTCCTTTCTCTGTGACCCAAGCAGAAGAAAGGAAAAAAGAAAGAATGAGAAGAAAACGAAGAAAAAGAAAAGAAGAAAAAAAAAAGAAAATGGCACGTCACATCCATGTGGCATGTCACATCAGCGCCACGTAGGATACTAGAGGGGATGTGTCGATTTGGGATCTAAATGATACACTTTGACAAATTCTGGGACCGGGATATATATTTTGAGAGTTTAGGGACCTATATGAGAAAACCCTACAAGTTTAAGAACCGCAAATACACTTTACTCATAAAAAAAAGTTGGCTCGATCAGTTCTCATTAGCCGTAGCAGTGATGGAGCTAACTATGTACGTTATTGGGTCTTAGGCAATGAGGAGCTCAGGTTATTGATCAATATTTTTTTGTCGATTATTCATGGTGCACAAGACAATTCGGTTTGCCGCCTCACCAGCTTGGTAGCATATGCTCCTTTTCTTTTTAGAGAAAAGGCAGACGCCCAGCTTTTCATAAAGCATAACAGAGAGTACAGAATGCTAGGGTTTCCAGCTTTACAAGAAGCAACACAGTTCAAAATAAAAGGAGGACTAATGCTGCTGGCACAGCCAAACAAGCCAGAGATAAAGCAAAGAAAACAAGTCCATAGAGGAAGCAGCTTTAAGATCAGGACGCCAAATCTTCTATTTTTGCCTAAGCCTAGCTGATCAAATTGTGCTGTCTCCATTTACTCCCCATAGTCTTTGTTGTAGCCATCCTTCACAGATGCAAAATGCTGGGGTTTCCAGCTTTACAAAAATAACATAGAAACAAAACAAACGATGAGCCCTTGCTATTGACACAGCCAAACAAGCCAATAAGACCTCATGTTGACATCATCATCATCTGTTGTTGTCTCCGAGCGCGAGGATACTGGCAAGCAGTGAGCTTTGTGCCGTCTCCAATTCTCCCCTTAGTTTTGCTGGAGCCATCTTCCTCCACTGAATTGCAAAAGATAGAGCTCTGTGAGGCAAAGTCATAATATCTTTCATTAGACGATTATTAAACACCCAGTCATTTCTAATTAGCCAAATTGCCCAGATTCCAGCAGCAACATATACCCACAAAGTTTTGTTATCTACCCCCCTCTGATGTTGAAT
This sequence comes from Oryza sativa Japonica Group, assembly GCF_034140825.1. Classification (NCBI taxonomy): domain Eukaryota; kingdom Viridiplantae; phylum Streptophyta; class Magnoliopsida; order Poales; family Poaceae; genus Oryza; species Oryza sativa. The sequence continues at coordinate 28,439,015 of NC_089040.1, read as the reverse complement.
GATATCGAGCATTTTACTTCTGTCAGTAGGAATTCTATCCCACCCAAAGGCATCTCTAAAACAACACCAGAGAAACTGAGTTGGTGGGCATCTGAACATCAAGTGATCCACATCTTCCTCTACTCCACACAGCTTGCATAAGGGGCTGCCAGGCCACTTCATTTTTTTCAGTTGTTTAGCAACTTGGATTCTCCCCTTAATCATTAACCACATAAAATTTTTTATTTTTATAGGCATCGGTGACTTCCACAAAATCTGAAGCTGAGCATCTTTAATGCCCCCAAAAACCATCTCTCTATATAAGGACTTTGTAGTGAACTTTCCTGACTTTTCTAGCTTCCAAAGCATCAAATCTCTTTCTGTCGATAATTGGATAGTAGCAAGCTTTGCTTGCAGATCTGTCCATTCAGCCACCTCCTCTTGGGTTAAGGTCCTTCGTAGATTAATTTCCCAGTGCCTTCTTTATACACTTGCTTAACCGTCATCCCTGGATCAGCACTGATGCTATAAATGTATGGGAACATGATTTTTAAAGGAACCTCCCCTATCCAGATGTCATCCCAGAATCTGATGGCCGCCCCATTACCTACCACATAGGCACTGCCAAGGTTCATCCATCTTTTAACCTCGTGCAGACCTTTCTAAAACTGGGAGCCCCCCTCAACAGATGATTGAAAGAAACCTCCCCCATTAGCTAGATATTTGTTTCTGAGAAGGTTGCAGCAAAGACTATCAGTTCCAGATTCCAACTTGTAAATCCACTTACAAAGAAGAGCCTCATTCATGATTTTGGTGTTGAGAAAACCTAGTCCTCCATCCTCTTTGGGTCTACAAAGAGCCTCCCATTTAATCATATGGTACTTTTTCTTTCCTTCTAAACCATCCAAAAAAAACCTCGCTCTGATAGCATCCATTTTGTGGTGCACTTGGTCTGGTAATAAGTAGAAACCCATCATGTACATGGGAATACTACTTAAACAAGAGTTGATCAGTATCGATTTACCTCCATAAGAGAGAAAACCACATTTCCAGGTAGCCAATCTTTTTTCAATCTTCGCGACTGGCACTCCTAAATCTTTTGCTGTCAGTCTCCCCTCACTAACAGGAAGGCCTAGGTAAAAAATAGGTAACTCCCCTCTTTTGCAGTTGAAGAGATCAGCCACACTCTCTGTGCTTCCTGTTCCTCTGCTCCAATCACAATTACTTCACTCTTTTGGAAATTTATCTTAAGTCCTGACATAGCTTCATAACAGTATAAGAGAAATTTGACAGTTATTATGTTCTCCTCTATGTTTGTCATGAAAAGTATAGTGTCATCTGCATATTGCAGGTGTGTCAGCCCTCCAGTGACCAGATGTGGGACTAACCCTTGTAAGTGACCACCCTCTTTAGCTTTATTTAGCATCTCAGAAAGAGCATCTGCCACCAAGTTAAACATTAAAGGAGACAGGGGATCCCCTTGTCGAACACCTTTGTGAGTCCTGAAAAATTTCTCCACTTCTCCATTTATATTGATAGCCACCCTACCCTTAGTTGTAGCATCTTTCATCCAGCCAATCCACTTTTCACAGAAGTCTTTCCTCTAAAGTACATCAAACAGGAAGTCCCAATGTACTTTATCATATGCCTTCTCAATGTACTTTATTATATGCTCCTTTTCTTTTGGCATACTATAAGTAAGAAAAACTTCATTGTTCCTAATTATATGCAAGGAATATATAGGTTTTGGTTTCATGTACCTTTATTTTAAAAACTCCTATGAAAATGTGTTGTACAGTTGGTTATCTACACGCGTATGACCGAACGGTGAGTGAGATTCTAGTGTAATACAGTAATTTTCAGCGCTTTTGTTGTCAATATTATTCCTTAACTACCTTAAGCCTATATTGGTTAATTATCTCAGTATAAATGAGATAAAACATGAGGAGTAATTGCATTGGAGCATATATAACGTGTTGGTGCCTTAATTTGTCGTTGCAAATTAACATATGACAACCATGTTCACGACGTACTCCCTCCGTACTTATAAAGGAAGTCATTTATAAAAATGTTTAAGTCAAACCTTAAGAATATAAGTCATGAATAACTCTCAAGTTGTTGAGTTTGAAAATATAAAAATTATATGTATAGATTTGTTTTGAAAAATACTTTCATAAAAGTATACATATATCACTTTTCAATAAATATTTTTATAAAAACAAAAAGTCAAAGTTGTGTTTTGGAGACCGTGTCGCTGTTCTAAACGACTTTCTTTACGAGCATGGAGGGAGTACTAAATACCCCCTATAGATTCACACGTGTGACAGTGAACTGAACCGCATGCAGCAATAATTAACCAGACGTGCCGTCCATGGACGAAACAACAGTACATGGCGGGCAACTGCGCGCTGTAAAAAGCCGTCAAAATGTAGCCCCCAATGACCCGGGACGGACGACCGATCAGAGAACAGAACAAAAACGTGGAGCAATGTTGATCGTAAGGTGATTGTGGGCTCGATTTATATATCGTTCGCATGCGCAAATTAATTAAAGTGGCCATACATATATCAGCAGCTCGTAGTACATGTTGCTGGGCCATGCATGGAGAACGATGATCACGGGCAGTAACTCCAAATTAATCAAGCTTGCATACACATGTACGAATATTGTTCATGTAATGCAACTATGCAAGTAGATACGTACGCCGTATGGTTCAGCAGAAATATAATCGGCTGACAAGTCTGTCTGTGCACTCTGCACTGAGAGCAACAGGGAGCGGATGTGGCCGTGCGTGCGTGCGTGCGTGTGGTCACCGTTGCAGTCAAGTTGACGAAGTTCTTCACGGGTTGCCCGGTCGGGGGAGCCCCTGCCTGTGCCGCCCGGGACCATCGATCCATCCATCCATCCATCCATCCATCCATGCGTCGCGCGGCGCCCTGTACGCCTGTACGCCCGCGCCGCACGTACGTACGTACGCACGCCATCTTCCGTGGTCCACCACACCGCCCCCGCGGTTTGGTTGGATAACCCCAACACAACTGCATGCGGCCTCGTGCCAAAAACGGCTTCTCCCACAGGAAAAAACGGTAGAAATTTTCCTCTCCTCCCGGATCGCGACGCGCATGCAGCCGCGATGGGGGGAGATGGCGCGCGCGTGCTACACCGGTGCGGGGGTTGGTGATTGGGGACCACGGTGGTTTTCACGTACGAGCGCCGCTAGCTAGCTGTGGAAGTCGATCGGGATAGGGGAGGGGTCGCGCCGTCGCCGTGTAGGGGTGTGCAGCTCGATGATTGAGTTGTGTGTGGTTTGCATATGCACCTGCACCAATTATTAATTGTGGCGCACACCGTCCAGTTATATGCATGTTTCGTACCTGGGTAAATCCAACTTTGGATTCGCTTGTACCACGTGATAATTGGTGTAGGATTTGGCACCATAGTAAACAGCACTAGAGCAGATCAGCACTGTCATTCACATTAGCAGACCGGCAATCAACTGGAGTACATACTTCCCAAGTGACAAATCCTGTAATAGCATATACTGGAGTATTTGTGTGTCTTAAAATAAATACACCGCTTATACTTATTCCTGGACACGGAGGGAGTACAAACTTTTATCCTTTTGCGTATTTGTGATACAGTACTCGTCACATCTCGATCAAACGACGGAGTATACCAGAGAAGAAGAACGAGGCATGGCGGCGTAGGCGTGCATGCATGATGGCAGGGCAGCCGTGCAGACATGCAAAATAACGAACCAGTGGGTCCCTCTAGGAGAGGAGCTGTGATGACAAGACTAGGCATTGCATGTTGCAGGAACAGCATACTACCCCTAGTAGTACTAGTAGTGTTGCAGGTCGGATGCAGAGATCACCATGTCCATGAACACTGTTTGCCATGCCGTCCCGGGAGTAGTAGTAGTAGTAGTAGGATTGCTCGATCGTTTCTTCGTCTCGAGATCGTCGTCAACATGCATGCGCTGCGGGCGGCGGCAGTAGCTAGCAAGCAGCGGTTGATGGGCTACCATGGACGAACACATGGATCACATACGTTGTGCTGGTGTTAAGGCTGTGTTTAGTTGGGGAAAAGGAAATTTTTGGGTGTCACATCAGACGTTTGACCGGATGTCGGAAGGGGTTTTCGGACACGAATGAAAAAACTAATTTCAGAACTCGCCTGGAAACCGCGAGACGAATCTTTTGAGCCTACTTAAGCCGTCATTAGCACATGTGGGTTACTGTAGCACTTATGGCTAATCATGGCCTAATTAGTCTCAAAAGATTCGTCTCGCGATTTATAGCTAAACTGTGCAATTGGTTTTTCTTTTTGTCCACATTTAATGCTCCATGCATATGTCCAAAGATTCGATGTGATAGGTGAAGGGGAAAATTTTTGAGAACTAAACTGGCCCTAAGTGTGAAGCGAAGATGATCCAGTTCAAACACCATGCAATGTGTTGTCTCGTCAATCCGTCACTCTGGTCGCCGTTATCTTCATACTGGTATTTGATATCCGTACAAGGAATCCGCTCCACTGCTGCCAAAATTGAATCAAACAGTGTGTGTTGACACCAAAATTAGAAGTTTAGTTGAAATTGAAAAGATGTGATGAAAAAGTTGAAAGTTTATGTGTGTAGGAAAGTTTTGATGTGATGAAAAAGTTAGAAGTTTAAAGAAAAAGTTTAGAAATAAACTCAGCCAAAAGTTATATAATGTAAGCTCACTGGGCCTAGATTTTTATTGCTTTATGTTGGCTGTGTTTAGTTCATATGAAAATTGGTTTGGTTGAAATTGGAACGATGTGACATAAAATTTGGAAGTTTACGTGTAGAAAAATTTTGGTGTGATTGAGAAGTTGAAAGTTTGAAGAAAAAGTTTGCTACTAAGATTAGTATTATGGCATAGTAATATTGCATACTATTCCAAAAAGAAGACAAAAAGGTAACCTTAGTAGAGACCATAACAAAATCCAAAACGACAACTAGAAAACCATAATACATTTCCGCCTACAGGAGGAGGAGGAGCATCGCATGGTGCAGCTTTCCTCGGACAGAGCAGCATGACAAAGAGCATATGGAGGGCCCTGTTCAGTTATCCCCATAACCCCGTTTTTGGCGTTTCCCTGCAGTTCCATTCCATGCAGCGTTTTGTACAACTGCATGCAGCTGCCTGTGCCCTGTGCCCTGTGCCCTAGCAAACAAGAAGTACTTGTATACGATTGCTGGAGTAATTTGCACAAATGATGCCCTCTTTTTCCTGCGATCGATCGGGTTCAGAGTGGCTCTTCTCTTCCATCACTGATCTGATCATCGTCAGACAAGGCTAGCTCTGTAGCAGCAGTAAACAGGGCGTCGTTTCATGCCGTGTCATGTCAGCTCTGCTTGCCACGGTAGCGAGATCTACAGTTGCAGGGCTTAGCTATAGCTCGTCACGATCAGCAGGTCAGTTTCGTTAGAGTTGCGGCGAGATGAGAGGAAGCATGGATGAGCCGTAGCAACAGTCTCTAGATGCCAAGTTCAGGACTTCAGGTTTGTGCCACTCCTCTCTGCCTGCCGCTACCAACAAAGCCTGCAACTGCAAGAGCCAAGAGACCGGCTGGCCTGTGGCCTCTTCTTTGTACTCTCACTCTCTAAAGCAAAGTGATTTGTCGAAGCTGAAAGCATCTGACGATGCAAATTAATTAGTACTCATGAGGCTTAATTTCTGCAGATCTGGTTTCTTCTGGCAAACACAGCTGATTGATTGTAGCATGATTTCAGAGTTTGGAGAGCACAAATGTTTCGTTGACAGTTTTCAGGACATGCATGTGAATTCCAAAGCGATTCAGAATGAACTGTTCCATTTCTCCCTGCCAGATTCATAGGCCATGCATGCATTGATCTTGCTTTCTTGTGGCAAGGACGGCGTGAGTGTCTTTCTTTGTCCACTAATCATCAGAGGAGTAGCTGCAAACGGCACATGGGTTCCACGCAAAACACCAAGAACAATGGCAGATATGGTGTACGGTGCACATTAAAATAGACGATACGGTCGTAGAAGCTCTCCCGTCCCTCCATTCAAGTACTCCCTTGGTCCCATGTAAAAAAAAACAATATATTCTGATAATCTAGATAGGTATACAATATAGCATACCCTTTAACCTAAAAAGAATTAAATCCTAAGTACGAATCTGGATAATGCTTATTCATGTTAATAGCTATGATTTAAGTTAAGACATGTCTTAAAAAAATATCATTAACTAAATTATTGATTAGAATTATTTACTTGATTATAATAATAAAAATAATTTTAAAAATAGATTCAACAAATAACTTCTAGCACGTGGTCTAAGTAATGCAGCCGAAGAAAATTTGTTAACAAAACTTATTTTTAAACATGTGATGCTGGAAATAATCTATGGCAATAATTTGATGAAGTGTTTTATTCACCCATTCATTTTACAACAAGCCACATAAAAATTTAAATTTTAGAATTGACTCAGAGCTTTTTCTCTATATTTTGTAGCCTTGATTTTTGGATAACTAATTAGAAGTTAAAAAAAGTGTCGAAGTTAAAAGTCTTACCGTCATTTTTTTTGTTGCTTCATTACTTTTTTAGGTTTATAACCCATAGCTCAACCAATAAATAATTTGTTGCATAACACAAATGTTGTAGTAGTAGGCTGGAATCTCCAAGGCATGGTACTAGTTTCAATTAAACCAACACTAGCTTAAACTATTTCGATTTTAAATAGTAATCTGAAGTCAAACGATAATTTAGAATAATTCTCTTGTTTCTATACGGGACCCTTAGAGCAAGTATAATAGTAGACTATAAGCCGGCTAAATGCTGAGGTGGAGGAGAGAAGAGAGGAGAGAGAAGAAGCGTGCTATAAAATTATAGCCAGCTTGGACACAAGAACCAAGAAACTCTGTGAGAGAGTTAAGTGGGCCCTGTATTAATTATAAAGAGCTAACTATTATATGGATAGGCTGAGAGAAAGCTACAAAGAATCTTATAGCCAACAGGTCAGCTTAGGCTTGCTCTTAACATGCCACCTGGTCTGAAAATTCCCGTGCCACAAAACGGGGACCTTGTGTCCCTTTTGGTCCCATGCATCGTCGTTCTTAACAAGCAAGATCACGTTTTGGTCCCCTTTCACTAATCATGGGAACTAACAATCCTGTTGATAAGATGTTCATTAGGCCACTGTTTATTCAGCACGGTTTCTATTTTATAGGTCCTTTTCCATGTTCTTGCATAGCCAAACTTAATTGATAAATGAGAATAGGCCATGTGCTAACACAGAGTTCTAAACAAGACAGCACGGAAACAAAGCCAGTTTAAGCGTGACAAGACATGGGAGAGAGCAGCACGTAACAACTTCTCCAATAATACCCCAGTCCTATTTTAAATACAGTTGTAGGTTGTGTCTAATATTTAATCATCTATCTTATTTGAAAAATTTATAAAAATATATTTTAAAAAAGTCACATATAAAATAATATTTATATTTTATCATCAAATAACAATAAAAATATTGATCATGAAAATATTTTAAATAAGATGAACAGTTAAAGGTAAAAAAACTCATTACTATATTTAAAATGGAATGAAGGGAGTAAAATCGACAAGACATGACACTACGATTGCCAACGTAACCGAGAGTCATCATGGACGCCTATCCATAATCAGACGAGGTTGTAGGTTGGTAGAAGTATACTAATACATCTGTCCTAAAATATAATAATTTTTTTGTTATGAATCTGGACATATAGTTATCTATATTTATAGCTAAAAATACTTATATTTTGAAATATATGGAGTATATGTTTGTTCAGAAAATGGCAGAGATATGTGTAAAACGACATTTCATATGAATGCACACTAAACGAGGGTCACTTTCTCGTAAACAAACTAATCTAGTATAGATGTTGAATCTCGATATCTCTCTATTCATATTGATAGTATAGTGTTAGGCTGTTAGCATATGTTATATTCAGTATTAGATTGAGTATTTTTAGTAGGGCTAACGCCGAAAATCAAACAAACCATTTGATGAACATTTTTTTTAATTCACAGTTGTTGTTCTACCTAAAAATATGTTTAAAATGAAACTTAATTGAAAGCTTCTTTGAGTTACAGTGTGCTGTACAGGTTGGAGTCGCATGCATGGCTAAACGGGAGAAGTTGACCGAGAGGGCAAACCGAGGTGTAGAGCCGTGAGCAGCTCAGCATCGATCTATGGTCGATCCAGTAGGATCGGTCGATCAAAATCGAAATGGATCTCATGAGATAGCTTTCTGACCGAAGCCGACACTTCTCTAGTCCCCAGAAAATAACACCTTTCGCCCACTCACACGACCTATGGTCTGGAATGATTATTGTTTCTATTATGAGAAAACTTTTTGTGAATTCTGACTTGAATTAATAAATAGTAACTCTATTGTATTTAGGGTTTTTTTTAGTAGTTTAGCAAAGCTACTAAAAGTTTTCTTTTGGTTTTGCACCAAAAATGATTAGAACGCGACATAAACATATCAGAATTGTCAAATGTTATGTAGCAAAAAGTAACTGTCCCATTCGTCTTGTTTTCACAAGTAACAGTGTGCTACTAAAACTGTAGTTTGGTTTGGCGCAAAAAAAAATTCTTTTTCTACTGAATTATCACAAAAATGTTAAGATCACGACATAGACAAATCGGAATTATCAAATGTTCTGTAGTAAAAATTGACCATACATAAAACTGTCCCATTGGAGCATTGGGACATCATGGACACGGTTCAAACATGTGGACAACACTAGCCCGTGCAACAGGAGCACCTAAACCGCAGACTCCGCTCACTCATCCTCCTAATCACCTCGGAAGTTTGGAAAGAGAGAAATACGTGAGTCTTCCAGCACATCACCACAACACCGATCATAATTATGGGTAATTTGGAACCATGTCATTATAAATTTTCAAAGTTTGAAATATGTCATTGGTATCTCAAAGACACATATGACCCACATGAGTCAATGACATATGGATTAGGATGGTATATCTTAAATTTTGCAAAATATAATGGTATGGTTACAATTTTCCCCATAATTATTGTAGCATAAACAAAAGAGGAGGCCAGAGCTTGGTGCCTAGTGAGGGCAAAAAAAAAAAAAAAAGCTTAAAGAGCTAATGTTGTTGTGAGAATAGTCCCCTATGTAACACCCCTTAACACTTGCACAAAACTAAACCTTCTTCTTTGTTAATGAAAGGAGACTGTCCTTCTACCCTCTTATTCAAAAGAAAAAAAAAACAGACTTTTTCAAAAGTAACAGTTCTTGGTACAAAGAGCGGACTTTTCTTCCCTAAAAACTTTTAGGCCCCGTTTAGTTCACGAGACGAAAAGTTTCAAAGAGTCAGATCGGATATACAAACACACATTCAAAGTATTAAACGTAGACTAATAACAGAACAATTTACAGATTCCGTCTGTAAACTGCGAGATGAATTTATTAAGCCTAATTAATCCGTCATTAGCAAATCTTTACTGTAGCACCACATTATCAAATCATGGAGCAATTAGGCTTAAAATATTTGTCTCGTAATTTACACACAATCTGTGTAATTAGTTTTTTTTCTATACTTAATACTCTATACATATGTCAAACATTAGATGTGACAGGGTGAAATTTTTTTTATTTACGAACTAAACAGGTCTTTACATAGTTTGAACACGGGTAGGGCTGTATTTAGTTCACACCGAGATTGGAATTTTTGTTGAAATTGGAACGATGTGATGAAAAAGTTGGAAGTTTATGTGTGTATGAAAGTTTTGATATAATATAAAAGTTGGAAGTTTAAAAAAATATTTTGAAACTAACCACGGCGTAGGTCGAGGTCGATATGGATCGTATCAATCGATCATGGCGGCAGGCACGAGCTAAGGTACGGTGGCCCATGCAAGGCAACCACTGGCAACAGGCAAGCAAAGCACGGCCGCCGCTAGCTCCAGCTCCATCCAACTCCAAGCAGCCTAGGGGCAACATTTTCTCCAACGCGACACACAACACACAAGTGGCGAGCTCGATCGTCGGCTGTCCATGCCGGTCAAAGGACATGCACAAGCTGCCATTGGTGGATGCATGGCCCGGGACCGACAGGCGACAGCTACATGCGTGCAAGTACCATGGCCATTTGCAGATTAATTCAATGCCCAAACCCTCTCTCGCTACCATCGTTTCACACTATTTCCAATGATCATTTATCCAGTTAATTGTCCTTGATCGCAACAAAATATAGTTCCTCCCTCCAGGTTGTAATACCCGTTGTTTCGGATAAAGACATGATTTAAAAAAAACAACTTTAATCATTATTTTTTATTATAATATGTATATAATTGTTAATAAATATATGATTTTATTAAAGTACTTTCTAATACTAATCTATGCATGTAGTCACCTGTCGGTGATATGGGCCCGGGAATATGCACAGTAAAGGAAAGTATCGATCCCATCTAGTCGCATAACCACGCGGCCTCGTCTCCCCACGCCCCACGGATAGCGCTAAGGTGGCCAGGGAGCCTCGGGGTGCCACATCACACCCCTCGGGCTTTCGGGACGCTCTACCCCGAGGCCCTCGACCAGCCACCACGTGGCGGGGAGAGCGGGCGAGGCAGAGGGCGCCTCTTAGGGCCTTTAATGCGCGGCACTCCAACCGTTCCTCACTGCATTTAATGCGGTGTGGGTGGACGTGCGGCGCCGCCCGATAGACCCATGTCAATCGGGCGTGACCGGTTTATGACCGGTCACGGGTGATTGGACGGGCGGTAGCGTCCCCACGTCCCACCCTGTGTCAGGCGGAGTGGGGGCAGGTATGCCCCGTCCTATCGATGCACTGCCAGGAGCGCCCTCCGCGCGTGGTGAGCCACCAAAGTCTCCATACATTTAAAGGGGAATGACAGGGATGTCCCCCGTGTCAGGCGGGGGACGGTGCTGGGCCCCACCCAAGGACGCACGACCACCTTGCTTTTGGTTGAAGGCATGAATGGCGGTCTGATCCAGACAGGGTGGGTCCCCCTCCCATGGGAGGGGTAGGTATAGACGGTGCATGTGGTATCCCCTTGAACTATAAAAGGAGAACCTCGCCCATCGAGAAAAGGGACGACTCTCGATTGCTTGAGCTCTAGAGGAATAACAGCTAGGTTTCCCTAGGAGCTCAAGATCTCTTGTAAGACCTAACCATAATCCCACACACAGGAGTAGGGTGTTACGCTTCCCAGCGGCCCGAACCTGTATAATCCCTTGTCTTCCACACAAACTCGTGAACGATCCAGTAGTTAGATCCCAAGCGGAAGTACGCTCTTGATCATCGCGCCATCTCCCCCGGCCGAACTCACAAAGGGAGGTCTCACGACCACCCGCTAGAGAGGATCACTCCTCGACATCACAATATTTGAAAGACAAATATTTTAAAAATGATTCATAATCAAAGATTCTAAAGTTTGACCTCACTTTTTGTCTAAAACGACAAGTATTATCTGCCCAGAAGGAGTATATAGCCTCGTAGCTTCGTTTATGTTTATAAAACTAAAATTCAAATTTATCTGTTTATAAAGCTAAATTTCAAGTTTACAAGATAAATTTTGAAGTTGATTTATGGAAAAAAGTTAATTACAGTTTAGTGTTTTATAACATGTGTTTTTCAATAGCTGAGAACACGTATATAAAAGTTTTACCGAGAAACAAAACAAATTATTTTGTTTGTTAATAAATAGTATGGATAACCATGTGAATAAGCAAGGAAATGAGGCTAATAAACACATGAAGAATTCTCACTATCTTACATATATAAGAAGATATATATATATATATATATATATATATATATATATATATATATATATATATATATATATATATATATATATATATATATATATATATATATATATATATATATATATATATATAGTTTTTGGGAAGTGTACACATAGGTAGCGAGCAAACCTAATTAACCCCCATTACAGCAAGTACAAAATTGGTAGCCAATCTTTTGGGGTCCCTGCACAGGGGCCCCCACAAAGTCCGTGCCTACCTAGTCTTGTAACAGGGAGGAGTTTGCAAGCTTAGCTGGTTCTCTCCTCTCTCAAATCTCGTCAAAACACTGCTTGCCCTAAAGATGGTGACCCTAGCCAGCCAAAGGCCACACCATCATCCATCACCACAACCACACACACACTCTCTTTCTCTCTCTACAATGCTACTAATAATCATAAGGGGATTACAATTAAGATAGGTAATGAGAGCAACTAATTATATAATAGTAGGGGGAGGTGTTCATGATTATCTGTACTAGCGATCGAAACACGGTTTACGCGTACGTGACGATCTGATGATGATCACGCGAGAGGCGACCTGTGTGGGGCGCCCTTCCTCCTGTTGTTCAGTGACAGCACGATCTGGGGGAAGAACCCGCCGCCGCCGCCGCTCTTCTTCTTCCTCGGGACATCGGCCGTCGTTGGCGCCGGCGACGTGCTCCGGCCGTTGTTGCTGGAGCCGCCGCCGCCGTAGTACTGGTGGTGGTGGTGGTGGAGGGGGTCTTCGAGGATGGAGTTGGGTGTGGTCACCTGGTGGTCGTCGTCGTCGTCGGAGAGGCCGCCGCCGCCGCCGCCGCCGCCGTCGACGCGGAGGTTCTCGAAGCGCGGGAAGCCGGCGGCGAGGTCGGGCTCGCCGGAGGAGCCGCCGGACATGTAGAGGATGTTGGAGAGGTCGCCGCCCTGCATCATCACGTGATCCACCTGCATGCCAATGCATGCACAAATTAATTAACGACACACAGTCGTTGTAGTTAGTAGCTCACTCTCACATCTCTCGTGACAAAATTTTTCACCCGTCACATCGAACTCAAATGTTTGATACATACACAGAGTATTAAATATAGAAAAAAAAACTAATTACACAGATTACGTGAAAATTATGAGACAAATCTTTTAATACTAATTGCTCCATGATCCAACAATGTGGTACTACAATAAACATTTGCTAATAACAAATTAATTAGGCTTAATAAATTCGTCTCGCAGTTTACATGCACAATTTATAATTTGTTTTGTTATTAGTCTACGTTTGATACTTCAGATACATGTCCGTACATCTACGATGTGACACGCTAAAACTAGTCATCCTAGATCTAAACCCAACCTTATTATCATTAGAGTTGTGTGTCGTTAATTAATATTTCTCAATCGATCGCCAATTCGCCATGACAGTAAAAAAATTTTCTGGAAGATGTGTACAGTGGCTATACTACACTACTGTACCTTGCAAGAGAGGCAGCAGAAATGGAAGGGCTCCTGCAGGATCCTGTCACATGTCAAGCAGATGTTGCCAGAGCCCTTGAACGGCCTCGACTGAGGCCTTGGCTTCAGAAATATCACCTTTGCGCTGTTGATCGTGTATGGCTGAAATCAAATTAGAACCAACATTAATAATTAGCTCTACATAATAGTAAAACTGAACAGATTAGTTTCAGAGTTTTTATTGCCGTTCAATTTACCTGAACAAAGGAGCAGTCGATGAGCTTGTCGAGATCATCCAGGCGAACAACGTCGTTGTACACATACCTCCTAACCTATATACACGTATAAGCACTTCAATGCACAGTATACTTATACGTACGGTACCGTTTAATTCTAGTGCTAGTAAAAGAATCTTCGGACCCATCGTTTGCAAACAAAAAGTAATTTGTGAATATAACTTTTATATACGTGTTTTAGACAATATAAAAGTAAAGTTTGAAAAATAAACTTCGATGAAAAAACTCTCAAAATCAGCTCTAAATTTAAGGTTAAAAATTTAAATTTTAGCTGATAAGCATAGGCCATTATTCCATTATTCCATCCAAATTCAAATTTTAGATGAGACCCTTCTAGAAGTTGTAATTGTTGATGAGGTAAAAAAAAATTCCATTATTCCATCCGGACGCTGAGCCAGGCAGGGAAAGGATAGACTCCCCCGGTAATAATTGCGAGCCTTTGACCGGCGGCTCGTCGTCATCCACATCGTGGGAGGGAGAAACAAACCCTAATTTACCATACCACCCCTACACCTTCCACTTCTCTCGGTCACACAACCCGAGGTCACAAATGTAAAAAAAAAAACACCTCCAAATTAACCCCATGACACTGTAAAAAAAAGATAGAGAGTGTGTGTTACTGCCTGAACGAATGAACAGTATCGTCACGGCGACCTTGGATTATACAGAGCCGGAGCAACAGTATTGGGGCCTTGTTTGGTAGGAGGACAGGGTCTTTTACCAAGCACACATATGGTAAAAAAAAAAACAGAGACACTGCTCACTTTTTTTTTTACTGCATCTCGCCAATGGCTTCTCTGTGGTCTGTAGCCTGTAGTTTCTGTCACTGTGACTACTGCAGCTGCGATCTTAACAGCTCTGGCTTTGGCTGAGACGATGGATGGATCGTAGCTAGTATGGCTAGATAGACACAGGATTGCCCATCCATTTATCAACCAACCGGCACCGTCTATCTTTGCAGGGATAGAGATCAAGATCGGCATGCTTTGCTATTCATGGCTAAACAATCCGGATAACCCAACCCATTTTTGTGCTAATAGATCAATCTTGCTCACTGCTGCAGTTTGGATGTATTTAAGAATTAGAGCTTTTGTAGTTGCACCAGACTCTCTCTGGAAACACACAAATTTTATAAAAGTTTGACAAAAAGAAGTGGTTCATTTTATGTGGTGATCAGAAGTTTTTACTGGTTAATTATAATGGAGAGCAGGACACAAGGGCTATTGTTTGTTTACCGCTGTCAAAAAGAGAGATGGCCTTTTTTCATCAGAGGTGATGACTGTGTGTGCTGGCCTTTGCTGCTGCTGCTGCTGCTGCAAAATGTAACTTTTGCAGGTGGTGAGGTGAACAGAAGAGAAGAGAGAGCAATGCATTGCATATGCTTTGCACACCGGAATGGGGAAGATGTAAGATGGGACTAGGCTTAATTATAAGACTATGGTTATTTCAGGCGTATGGGACTGAGGCTCGCAGTAACTTCTTGCCAGAGAGAGACTCATTTTTCACCCTTCTTCCCAATTTTAACCACTCCACATTTCTACTACTCATGGCCCACCAAACAGCAGCCAAGGACAGGAAGAAAAATTAAGTTTGGCAAAGAAAAATACGCAAGAAATTAAGGTGGTGATTAGCAGTGTGAAAGTACTAATGTGTGATTTAGGTGACTAATCAGGGTGATTAACCGAGGGGTCACTTTGCAAGGAGCACAAAACGAAGGCCGGAAAACGACAAGGGGAAGACGAAAGATGGGCACAGGGTTCTAAAAGGGTCGAGAGCTATAGCTGCAAGTGGTTAAGTGAGACACCCCATGCGATGCAGCTTAAGCCCAAGCACCGCCGCAATTAAGCCCAACCAAATCTAACCAAATTATGCTAGAAATACTACTGCTACTAGTACTCCTAGTGGCACACTAGCATGGTCGCTGATGAGAGGCAATTAGCAATCTTTCCTCTGAAAATGACACAATTAGCATGTCATGGCACATGGAAGAATCAACAAGATCCTCTAGCTGCCCACATCTACTGGTACTAGTAGAAGCAAATCTTGGAATAAGCCAAGACGGAAAGGCTAGTGAATTAGGCCAAAGCTAGTGCTTTTTTGTTAAGTACAAGCTAGTAGCTGCTATACATGCAAAAGCTAAAATCCTAGCCCACACCCCCACAAATCCACTCAATTCAGCACACTGTAGCACACCCCCAACGATTTCAAAGCAGATAAATAAACTTGTAATTGAAGAATTTCAACAGACTAACACACTCTCACATCACATGCATAATCTGAAATTCTGAATACAGTTAAGATACTGCAATTAATTAACGAAGAAGATAGACATGCATCATATGATGCATGTAGCTAGAGATATATGCAGTGTATCGAGGACATGCATGGCATGGCAATTGGGTCGCCGGCGCCGGCGCCGGCGACGAAGACGGCGGATTGATTACCTGGAGGAGAGGGTGGTGGCGGTGGGAGGGGGCGCAGTGGGGGCAGATGCTGGCGCAGCAGCCGAGGCAGAAGATGTTCTTCTCGTTCTTCTTGCGGCTCTCGTGGGCGGGACACCCAACGAAGAAGCTCTCCTCCACGAGCCCCCCTACCCATCCAGGCCTCATCCCCATCAACCCCTTCGTCTTCCTCCAATCCTCCTCCCAATTCTCTCACTTTCTTGGCCACAGCTACCTAGCTACCAACAATCTCTCTCTGATTGAGTGTATGTACGTGCGTGCGTATGTATGTATGTACAGGTGAGAACAGAAATTAAAGATCGATGCGAGTTTGGAGAGGCGAGGAGAGGAGAATTGGGAGGGATTAGTGGTGGATAGCAATGGAGGAAGCCATGGCAGGGTATATATAGAGCGGGAGAAGGTGAAGGAGAAGGAGGAGGAGCTTGGTGTGGTGTGGGGCAATGGCGTCAAGGGGACACCATGGGGTTCGGCGGTCAAAGGACCAATTGGGCGTCACGGTCCAAGTGTCGGGGACCTTCTCGACAATATCCAACCAACTTGAGGGGTGTTTCTGAATTATCCTTGCTCCCATGGAAAATGATCGGTCTCTGCAAATTGATTCTTTGCTAATTTAAAAAGTACTAATAAGAAAATGGAATTTTGTAGTGCCGTTTGTACGGAAACAATGCTAGGCCGAGCGGAAATTTTCGTGACCGTTTTTGTCCCTCACAACTTTGTGTGCAGTCGGGCAGGATTAGAATAACAGCGTTATGGGGTGCTTTCTGCGAAGGGTTGTTTCGCTTTGCCAAGGGAGGAGGTTATTGCCACCTGCGATTCATGTCACGACTCGTGAGAGAATATAAATCATTTTTAAGTAAATTTCATAAAACTATAAATATTTTAATTAAATTTTAACAAAACTAGGGATATATCACAAAACTATAAATTTAACGGCAAATCTATCGTAACTTTAAGGCTAAGTATTGCAAAACTATAAATTTAATAATAAAATTATCACAAAACTACATATTTTAAGCTTTAGTTCCTTACCACTAATGTTATATTTGAGTTATGAATATCCAAATTTAGTGATTAAATTGACACTAAACATGTAGTTTCGTGATAATTTTGTTACTAAACCTGTAGTTTTGGGATACTCCAACTTAAATATGTAGTTCTGGGATAAATTTAGTGTTAAATCTGTAGTTTTATGATATATCATCTTAAATCTATAGGTTTTTTAATAACTTGACAAAAATATTTATAGTTTTGTGAAATTTACTCATCATTTTGTTTTGGGTAATTTAATACTTGTTCACTTTATTATCAAAATTAACCAAATATTTGGCACTTTCAAAATTCAGTACATTTGTCGCTACTAAATTTTGGTGTCTTTTGATATGTCGTTTAGTTTGAAACTTTTTAAATTTTGGTCATGTTTTTGTGAGAGATTTTCTAGAACTTCCAAATTCTAATAAGGTAGATATGGTAAGAATGTGTTTATTTTGCTATCCTACCAAAATTGGTAATATAAAAAAATAGCAGGGTTAAAAATGATAATGAAGTGAACTTAAGCTGTTGTTTGCACTGATGAAGTGATGAGCATTATACCCCTCCTTTTATTTTATTTTTTTTGAGGACGACCCCTTTTTTTCTGTCATCATAAAATTGACGAAGATACTGATAATTTCACATATCTGCTGCTAATCTTGATGGACATCGGTGCCATAAATAACCATCTTAATTATCCAAAAACTGCCATTTGTTCTTCCACCTTTGACCACATAAAACAGGAGCAGGCATTCCCACATGCAACAGCCGCACGGCTGCCTGAAGACTGATATGATTAGTGCCTGATCGAATGCACACAAATCTTTTTCATCAGCTACCATAGCATTAGCGTGGTCCTGATCTATGCTACTAACTTTTTAATGTGTTCTTGAACACAGTAGTACAGCACAGACAAGAAGAAAATAAACCTCCTAGGTTGCTGAATTCCAGTCATCTCAAAATATAATAACTTTTAGCTATTAATTTGAACACATAGTTGTCTAGATTCATAACTAAAAATGCTTATATTTTGGGATGGAGGGAGTAACAAAAACTGCAATACCACTCGTTACAATCTGAAATCCCCATTCTTGTCAAGCCTTAATTTCAATTTTTTTTCCCTTCAACACATACACAGCTTCTGGCATTATTCTTCCCTGCCTCTTCACAACCTGATCGAGCACTTACTGCTGCTACCGGAGTAGTACAAGTTTGGTAACGAGAGAAGAAATTCGAGCTGTTGCTGGTGTTCGTCGCTGCTCACACAGCATCTCTGCCTTTCCGGTTAGCCCAGTACAAACAGTGGTACGTACTGCTGCCTTTTGGTTTCTTGTTTTATGTGGCCCGAATTCTTTTTTACCCTCGCAGCAATTTCAAAGCTCCTTTTTACAATTTTTTCACAGTTTCTTGGCCGGTAGCGAACGCTTCTAGCTTTTTTTTCATCTCAATGGCGCAGTACACTCTGTACCATCTGCTATCTCCTACCCAAAAATATAAAAACCTTGAATCAGATGAAACGTTTTCTAGTGCAATATATTTGAATAAAGATATATTATACTAGAAAACATCGAGTCCATCCAAATACATTGTACTATAGAAATGTAGCATCCGGTTTTAAGTTTTTATATTTTTGAGATGGAGAGAGTAGTACTACGGCAGTGTTTAGTTCCTCCCAAATTCCCAACTTTTCATCACATCACATCACATCGAAAACTTTCCTACGCACATAAACTACTAACTTTTTCTCCAAACTACTAATTTTCTCCCACTTTTCAACTTTTACACCATCTAAACACAGCCTACGTAGGAGTACGTTGTGTTGCTTCAAATTTTACAGCTGTATCCCATTTCATATTTCTTGGCATGCTAGTGAACTTCTCTAGGGAGCATATTTGGTTCATTGGTTGTTGAGTAGTAGTACTACCACTATAATTTGGATTGCTAGCTACTCCCTCCGTTTTAAAATATTTGACACCGTTGACTTTTTAGCACATGTTTGACCGTTCGTCTTATTAAAAAAATTTGTGAAATATGTAAAACTATATGTGTACATGAAAGTATATTTAACGATAAATCAAATGATATGAAAAGAATAAATAATTACTTAAATTTTTTTGAATAAGACGAATGGTCAAACACGTACTAAAAAGTCAACGGTGTCAAACATTTTAAAATAGAGGGAATACATTATTTATAGAATTTCTTGCCAAGTTTTGTGGAGCTTGTAGTGGATGATTGTGTTAGCTACACTAAAATGTTTTTATTTTGTTAGGTGGAGACCAATTATATCTAGCTAGTAGTTTTTCCTGGTACCATTCCTTTTGGGGCCGGTCTGTGGATATAATTTTCGGACTCAGCATCATTGCATTTGATCAGTTCCTGGCCAGATCATCAGTTTAGCAGTTTCTCTAACACGTGTTTGTAGTGCACATGACATGATCAACCAAATTCGCTCATTTTTATGCCCTCTCTGGCGCATCTCCTGCGCCCATGTAGTTGCGAATCTATTCTTAACCTTAAGCAATTTTTAGCATGTCCTAGCTAAGCTAGAGTGTGAGATCTATATTATATTATTCCGGTATTATTTCGCATGTGCGGCCTTGTGCAATTGTGCACGCTGGTGGCGGCGTAAATCGTTTAGGGCCGTCCTAATAATTTGAAAGCCATGTGTCAAATATAAAAATTAAAAGTCTTATCTTTAGTAATACTAATTACATACCCCCTCCGTCCAAAAAAAAAAATAATCCTGAGTTTAAATCTGGATGGATATATATGTGTCCAGATTCAAATCTAGAATTAGTTTTTTTTTCAGGTTCAAATTTAGGATTGGTTTTTTTTAACGATATGTGTCAGGATTCAAACTCAATATTAGGATTTTTTTTTGATGAAGGGAGTAATAGAATAATAGAATAGGCTATATCTTATATTTACAATATAATTAAATTGCAGTTAGTGGCCTTCCAACCATGCCAGGAAAGCTAGTATCAATATAATGCTCCTTTATTTAATTAGCTAATTATATCCTGCTATCAAACGAACAGAAATTATTCGCAACCAATAATTACTAGCGCTATGTCAAGTAGCTTAATTACCCACCTAAATATGTATGACGATCTGACCAAGTAGAAGAAGAACCGTTGAAACAATTCAGCTTTTTCTTACTAAAAGAAAAAATAAAGCTGTAGCCATGCATGGTTACTATATCGAAGCTTGTCGGAATTAAAAAAAAAAACAGCTTGTTCTAGCCGATTGAGTGGAGAAAAACAGAGATTTGAGAAAATAGAATAAACAGATTCTAATTATATCGGAACATATTGCCTTGAATAATAGCTAGATACATACGGAGTGAAAGCCCTATACGGTTGCACAGCTCACACGTGTCTCTAGATATGGACGGACCTGCGCTAAATATAAATTTCGGTAGACACAACACATCAACAGCCTAATCAACTTGGCATATACTACTCCCTCCATTTTATAATGTAAATCATTCTAACATTTCTCACATTTATATTGGTGCTAATGAATCTAGACATATATATCTATCTAGATTTATTAGCATTAATATAAATATGAGAAATACTAGAATGACTTACATTGTAAAACGGAGGAAGAAGTAGTACGCTACTGTAAACAGCGTCGGTAAATCACCTTTCCAACCTACGCCGCCGTACGTCGGATCGACAATCTCGCCGACCCAATGATTTTGCCGGCCGTACAAGCCCTTGGACCTCACCGCCGGTGACAAAATGGTAAGTGCAATGCATGGTTAATTAGCCAGCCATGAGCTAGCAAATTCTACGCAACAAATCACCTGCTGCATATATATACACTCCAAAACCATCACCAATATACAGACGACAGGCCGGTTCAGGTTCAGGCCATATATATATATGCTCTCTAACCTGAAACTCGATCAATGCAAGAGTAGCATTGGTAGCTAAAACAATACAACATCTCGATCAAAATGTCATTATCTGAAAATAAAACAAATTGCAAATGCAAATGCAAATGCAGCACATGTTGTAGTGGATAGCTACTACCACTAGTGGCATGTACTAGTGCTACCCCGGCCTGCATGTACTTGCTACATGTGATGGATGGATCAAAGTAGGGGCAATAAGTGCGAGAGGAGGGGTTAGCCGTCTTGACGACGGCCCTTGTCGTCGAGCCCGTTTTCGGCACGCCTACACGAGCCCTAGGGGTGTCCATTTCCGGCCTCGCATGTGCCTTTTAACTCTTGCTCCAGTAACCTGATCATATTATGAATTCAGGGTGTGCAAGTCAAGAGAGGAGGAGAGAAATTCAATTCAATAGCTGATCCTGGCCCATGTACATGCATTGCATTGCATATATATGACTCTGTGCTAGCTGCTGCCATTCGATCGGTTTATCTTATCCATCAAGTGTGTTTGTGTGTGTGTGTGCAAGCAATATTATGGAAACCCTGTGCCATGTGAACGGTTTCTTTCTCTCTCACCTGAACAAAGCTAAGAGCATGCCATGATAGGATTGGTGGTTGAAGAAGGCATGGAATTTTATCCATGTGCGTGCGTTCGCGGTTGGACTATCCGCTTGGTTCAAGGTAGCTTTTAGCAGCTGCAGGGTTTATCTTTTCGTTTTTGAAATAAAAACCGCTTCGTATTGGTTTACTGAAAACATAAAACTGGTGACCTTCGGTAAGCGATGTACGAAAACCAGCTAAAACGGATCGGTTTTCACAAACAGACAATTAATGTTTTTACAGAAGATGTATGAACGGTTTTGCGAAAAAAAAAGATCGGTTTTGTGAACTCTAACTTTATTTCTAATCTCCAACTCTCTCCAAACAATTCATATTTTTCATTCAAATTCTTAAAATCTGTAGTTATAAATCCTAAAAAAAAATAAATCAAAGTTGGTTATTACTACCTTTGAAAAAAATAAATCTGTAGTTATTGCTTTATGAATTTGATTTTTATGCTTCTTCTTCTCTCTTTCTTTTTAAATATTCAGCTTTGATGAGGTTTAGCAGGATTGCAGCTAACTGATGTCTATGCATATGACAAGAGCAATAACTCTGTTCTTGTCAAATCAGGATATATAGTATAGGTGGGTGAAATAGCATGTGTGCATGTGTTGCATTTAGAAGAAGGAAATGCATCGAGAGAAATTAAAGAGCATGCATTGCATTGCATGCTGCCTTTGTCGTTGTCCCTAGCCAAGTTTTGATGAGGATCACAGAGGGGCCCAAAGTGCATTTAGGGGACTGTTTCCAATACACGCCTACAGGCATATATATCCACGGCTCACATATAACCAATTTTTTGTTAGTAATAGAAGATTTGACTGAAACTGTTACCCTATCATAACCCAAGATCTCTGTCCTACTACTACTACTATTTACTAAAAAAAATAGGGTGCAACAAAAAATTAATTAATTAATTTATTAACATGCATGTCACGTTTTCGCACCGCTGATGAAGCCCAAACTTAATTTGCAGCAAAGGACATATATATATGTGTCCAGTGATGAAGCCCACAGGTAAAGGCCTTCTTAATCTTGAGATTACGCCAAGAACGGCCCATGTATCATATCGTCGGCTGTGTTGCTAAGATGCTTGCGTGCTCACTTTCAGCTTGGAAAAACGCAATGAACAGTTGCCGGGGCCTAGGCTTCGTCCATCCACCATGGAATCACCTACGTGAGAGCAGTATTGCAGTAGGTTATACCACACAACGAATTTCTGATTAAGATAGGTTACATAATTAACATAATCGTTCAATTAAGATGCACATTCTATCTCGATTTTCATTAGCATGTTTTTCAAATCAATAAACAGCTTTTTTTTAAAAAAAAAACTTAGTAGCACCCTATATCACCCGTTGGTTCCCTTAGTCGACATGTATGAATCGACCTATGGTGGGCGGGACCTCATGTAAGACGCTGGGCCTCAAAGTATGGGTCAAAGCCTAAATCATAGAGAGTGATATCCCCATATACGAGGAGACTAGCTTTTGGGATCTTTCTTGGTCAGGCTCCGATTAAGCTCTTCTTAGTGAAATACCATGGGGGTGGTTTTTCCCAACCAACTAGGTTTATGTGAAAACTTTATATTTGTAAGTTGCCCTAAAATTTTAAATAAATTTATTTTTAAAGTCTATAAAAATTTATACTCACTTAATTATATAATAATGGCTTAACTCGTTTTACATGGGCTAAAAAATCTTCGTGTGCTAGTGAGAATTTGGGTGAATAGCCAAAATGGTCCTTCAAGTTTCATCTGATGCTCGGTTTAGTCCTTGATGTTTCAATCTATCTATATTAGTCCTTCAAGTTTTCATTTTAGTTCAAACTTATCCTTGAACCAACAACTCTCTTCATAAATGACATTTATACCCTCATCATTCACATCTATAAGAGAAAAATTGCATGCTTCAATTTTTTTATAGATAATACATAGTATATTATGTAAAACGAAAAAAAATTATGTACTAACAAGTGTATACGATAGCAATTGCTTAAGTTTTATGTGCACATGTTGAAATAATGGGAAGTATATCTGTAATGTTGTTTATTCATGTTGCCTTTCTCTTTTCTAGTATATAGATATATACAAATTAAGGGTAAAAAGGACATTTTCTAATAGAAATATTGATAGAAATAGCCATATGGCATATTAAGTGCACCCAAGGATGATTTCAAGTCAAAACAAATATTTGAAGGACCTATGTGGACAAAATGAAACGTGAAGAACCAAATTGAGCCTTAGCTGAAACTTGAGGGACTAAATTAGCTATTTACCCATAAGAATTTCAGTGTGGTTGGTGTTTTTGAAATCCATTTCATGAAACAATAGAGATGCAAGTGGGTAGTCTCACTACCTGTATAAAAACTCGCTTGCTAGTTTATTTCTCACACAATAATATAAAATTTAAAAGAAAAAATAAATTAAAAATGAGATAAGCGGGCTAAAAAAAACCTACATGCCCGTCCGGCTTGCATGCCTACGAAACAATCCCATGTGTGGCAGCAGTGGACACCGTGTGGCCGCCATGTGAGGCGCGGGCGCTGCACCTGTGCGACGATCCAGGATGTGACGCGTGCCCCCTTATCGTCCGTACGATGGGCCCCACCGTGGCCTGAAGTGGGGGAACATGCCAAGTGGGGCCCGGCCCGGCCGACCTCTTTGGAGTTGTTCCTGGGCCGTCAGATGGTCTCATGGAAGAGGTCCAAGAGGAGGACGTCGCTCCCGCATGTTAGGACAGTTTGTGGGGCCCACGGTGTCAGTGACAGGGCGTTGTGCCTAGTCAAAGTTGTTGACTGGCTGTATTGCGTACGGAACCACCGACTCTTACCATCGAGATGGATTGTGACGTGCAGTGTTACAGCTTAGGGTGTGTTCGGCAGCTCAATTACTGTGGCTGTTTAGTTGGTGAAATAAAAAGTTTTGGGTATCATATCAGACGTTTGGTAGGATGTTGGAAGAGGTTTTCGGACACGAATGAAAAACTAATTTCATAACTCGCCTGAAAACCGCGAAACGAATTTTTTGAGCCTAATTAATCCGTCATTAGCACATGTGGGTTATTGTAGCACTTGTGGCTAATCATGGCCTAATTAGGCTCAAAAGATTTGTCTCGCGATTTATATGCAAACTATACAATTAGTTTTTCCTTTTATCTATATTTAATGCTCCATATATGTGTCTAAAGATTTGATGCGATGTTTTTGGGAAAAGTTTTTTTTAACTAAACAGGCCCACAGTGGTTGTGCAGTGCTGCTGCTGTAGCGGCTATGGCTGAAATTGTATGGTGCTACTGTAGCTATTGGCTGTTAGTACAACTTTTTTTTAAGAGCTACAACATGCAAATTTCAAATTTGATTCGAGCTTATATGACATGCGCCGGTGTATTTGATAGGTCTAATCTCGCATTTCAGATGTGCCGAAACATATAAGCTAAAATATTAGCATCCATCCCAAAATATAAAAGTTAATATTTACTGCTCCATCCGTCCTAAAATATAATAATTTAGAACTGGATGGGACATCCTGGATGGGACATCCGGTTCTAAGTTTTTATATTTTGGGACGGAATTATCTTGTGGCATTAAAATTTTAGTGTAAAATTTAGTTATCTAAAGTTACTTTTGTAAAAACAGTTTAAAATTTTTCATAAGCTAAATTTTGCAGTGCTCATGTACGACTGTCATTGTTGTATCTTCGCACCGGAAAGGCCAAAACAGAATTATCTCGTTAGGCAAGTAGGATGAGACGATGCCACAAGTAGCATGAGATGAGACTACATAGTGGCATGTGACACCTTTACATACTACAGCTCACATAGATTAGAGATCCATGCGTACGCAGTCCTAAAATATAAAAATAAAGGAATGAAAGCAACATATTCTATTACTGTGAATCTAAGCCGATTCATAGTACAAATATACATCTCATTTTGTTATATAGGTTTTTATAATTTAGGATGAAGATAATAATGGCTGCCACTTCACTCAAAACAACACAAGATTGGAAAAGATGAGGTCTTTCGAGATAGAAGGAGTGGGAAAAGGAGAGCTCAAAGCTCATGACTCGAATCAGCTCGGATTGGTTTAAAGGTAAAGTCGTAGCGATATAGTAAGTTCGAGCCAAATTAGGCTTTTAAGTTTTAACTAGTAAGCTTAACGAGTTAGATCGCGAGCTACCTTGTTAGTATAAGATACCAACGTATCTTTATATACTTTGTGCTTACTTAGCATTTTAATTACATCTAAACTACTTACATTTAGTGAGTTCTTTATTACTTTGTGTTTATTATTATGTTAATATAAGATAAATTTAAAATTATGAAAGTAATATAAATGAGATATAAGAAGTGAAGATAGGTACTCCCTCCATTCTAAGGTCTTCATCGGTTGGCTTTTTCCCTAACAAGCCAAAACGGCTTATTAGGGAATAAAAATAAATTTGTAGGTAAAACTTTTATATATGTGTTCTTGGTGACTTAAAAGCCAATATAAAAAAGAAACTACGCTGAAAATATCTCAAAATCAATCTCCAAATTAAGTTTGAAAATTTAAAATTTGGCTTTTTCTTTGGCTGATTAGGCCATCCGATGAGAGCCTAAAATATACTACAACTTCTACTCCTCCGTCCTAAAATATAATAACTTATGGGCTTTAATTTTTTTCCAAAAACATAGATTCTCTTTCCAACCAACCATAACCCCTCTACCATTCAATTTTTTCAACTACCTCCATTTCTCAACCAATCACAATCTCATTCCATTTAATTCTATATATTTTCTTAATAATCGTGTCCAAAAAATAATATTCCGGGACAAAATTAGCAGCATTTAAAATTCGTTTCAAAATATAACGATTTCTTCACTTTTATTGAGTTCTCAACCAATCATAATCTTCGACCATCAAATTCTCCACATATCTTGCTTTTTCAACCAATCACAGTCATTTCTCATTTAATTTCACCTACTACCACTCTAAAACCTGTTATATTTTAGAATAGAAGTAGTAACTCATTAAACATGTCCTCTATATTTGGTTTGGGGATGAGGTGGGATGGGTTAGACTCATTTCCATTTCTTGGATTCGTCCGTCAATTTTTTAGGGACCAGACCATCTGAAGGGAAATATTTCCTCTCAGGATCATCCTATTCCAGTTATTCTCGAATCAAACGCTATTAAAAATAAATCTTGCTATACGTACGACTGAGCCATACGATTTGTGTCCGACCGAGTCATACAACCAATCACTGAACTTGTTTACTACCATGTGGGCCCAAACAAATAGCATATATGCTTATACATACACTAGTCGGATGGATGGGTCGGACTTATAGGTCGGACGTATAGCAATTTCGATAAAAAATAGATTCAGCCTGATCCATCCCAACATTCAACCAAACTAAGGGTGTGTTTAGTTCACGCCAAAATTAGATGTTTGTTTGAAATTAAAACGATATGTGTGTAGAAAAGTTTTAATATGATAAAAAAAGTTGAAAGTTTAAAGAAAAAGTTAGTAACTAAACAAGGGCTAATGCATAAGATAACTGCGGGGTCGTCATCCACCCGAATTGCCCATCCGGCCACGGCCACTTTGGCCGCAGCGAACCTCTGAAGCCTGAACTCGGCGATGTGAGATGAGAGAGGAGAGACTGGCAAAAGAAGAGGACTGCCATTCTGCCAACAAGGCAGAGAGAGTACTCGTCACCCTCACCGGCCAGTCGGCCACACTCGAGTGTCTGGACGACCGTCGTCCGTCGTGTCGCCACCACACACTCACACTGTAGCTAGCTATCATCTCATCACTGAAACTTTCCACCAATCCTTTCCTCTAAAAAAAGGCTCCGCTTTTCAGGCGACACACAGCGCCGCGCCGCATCCGTCCACGATCCATCGGCATCGGCATCGGCATCGGCATCGGCGGCCATGTGAAGCGCGGCCCCCGCCACCGCCACCGGCGCGCGATCGAGCTGAGCTGCGAGGAGAGGAGAGGCAGCGAGGCAGGCTGCCACATGGGCGGGAGACACGCACCGGCGTTGCCAACCTCACCGGGGGACAGCCGTCTCGTCGATCTGGTGAGTGACTGTTGTCTGCTGGTGTGCGCAGGCGCAGGCGCCATGGATCTGGATGATGGATGGATGGCCGGTGTCGAAACTAGATTTCGGCAATAATAAAAGTGTATGGGTTTGGCAGTCAAAATTAGATGTTTGTTTAAAGAAAAAGTTAGTGTTGACAGTCAAACTTGATGTTGACAGTCAAGATAGGGGGTGGCTATCAAGCTGGAAAAGTGTATGGGTTTGGAGACAAAGGATTTATACAGGTTCAGGCCTTCTTATAAAAGAAGTAATACCCTACTCCTGTCCGGGGATGAATCCGCCGAGTGTATTATTGATTGTATGATTTAGAGAAAATCAACATCCGCCCCTAGAGGCGCCCAGACCCTCCTTATATATGGGAAGGAGTCCGGGTTACAAAAGATAATCTATATCCCTAACGGAATACATAGATACAGATCAAATACAGTCGTGACCGACTAAGTCTCAAGGTGTTTCCTTGATGTACAAGTTAAGAAACAAACCCGAGATACAAGTAAGATATTCTATCTATATTCGGTATCCTATATTCAGCCCAAATATTGTCGCCTTGTAGATATGGGATATCCATAATCTCCACAGTAGCCCCCGAGACCTTTGCAGTCAACCATCGTAGCCTTCCCAAAGATAATAATCCGAGTGCTTCAAACTTTTCATGCCAAGGCCTACCGAGTAGCGAAGACGAAGACTGTAAAGGGCGAAAAGATAAAGAATATGGTGCATCGAATAGATGCACCTAATTAGGTGTAGCCCCCAACTATGTGATTAGTTAACAAACTAATCATATAGTTGAGAACAAAATAATAGCATAATCATGCATCATATGACAATAGCATACGCGGCGCCTAAAGAGGCATTCTTGCCGACTGCTTTTTAGCCATAATAAAAGAAATCCGAGTGGTTAACACTCTAAAAGGTTCACGAATGAACACACTGGACAGGCATCCGAATATAAAACTCTAAAGATTACCCACCAAGTATTATAAAAATTATGGTAATGAATAAGTCTAATAGCCTAGGCTATGACTATTTACCATAATGAAAATAGGTATATAACATACCAAGGAAGTGACTATGATAAAAACAAGTCATTCCAAATTAACCCAGACAGCTTTTGTAGCCTAATAAAGCTAACAAAAAGCAGTATAACACCTTTCTGTCGGGCACCTCTTAATTTGCATTGCAATAATTCCAAAGAATTATATGACCGCATAAAAAGGATTTTATCAGCATTGGGCAACACTATTGTGCGCATAATATTGCCAAAGCAAAATATGCCTAAGTCCCTAAGGAACACAATGGGCCACGCTGTTAAAAGTATTGGGCTGAAGTACTGTTCAGGCCTAGGCCCATTTGCACCTCCGATACCCTTAACAAGAAATCCCGAGATCCAAGCGACGCTTCGTCTTCCCCGCCGGAACTCTCGCCATTTTCCCCACTCCTTGCTACAGTGCAGAACTGCGCTGGCGAACTAGGGTTCACCACTCCACTCAAATCCACCTTCGAAAAAGTGCATCAAAATCCTTCCCGTGATCCACCGCCTCAATTCCTCACCTCTCCCAAGCCATCCCTCGAATCAAATCAGCGCATTCGGGGAAAATCGATGGCGGAAGAGAAAGAAAGCTTTGAAGGCCAGTGGGCGCCGTCTGACGTAACGGAAGAGAACCTGAAGGAGATGGTGGCGCACGGCGTTCTCCCTGCCAAGGAGATCATCGGGTGGCGGCCAGCGTGCGGTGAGATTTTTCCGACCCCCGATACACACGAGATTGTGGTCTTCTCTCATTTCTTCTATGGCGGCTTCGCCCTTCCGACCTCGAAATTTTTCCGTGGGATATTAAGCTTCTATGGAATGAGCTTGCATCACCTAAACCCAAATTCCATAGTCCACATTGCCAATTTCATCCATGTCTGTGAAGCCTTCTTAGGAATTAAACCCCACTTCGCTCTGTTCCGCCGAATCTTCTTTCTCAAACCTCAACCAAACAAGAGTAAGCCATGTGTAGTCGGAGGGGCCGGATTTCAGCTGAGGGGAACTCTGAGCCAGAAATACTTCTCAATGCCCTTCAAGACTTCAAACAAAGGATGGCATGCGAACTGGTTTTATGTTCAGAATCCTGAGCCTGCTCTTCCCGAATACTCTTGTCTTCCCCCGGTGTACCAAGATACTTGGAACTCTCTTCCAATCGGAGATGAAGCTGCCCAAGCCTTGGAATTGTTGGATCGCATGTTAAAACTCAAAGAACGAGGCTTGCAAGGAGAGCAGATCACTCGGCATTTCATCAAATGCCGACTGGCGCCAATTAAAGAAAGATCCCGTACAGCTTTTGAGTTTGACGGCAAGCATGATCCTAATCGCGAAGAACCAGACTCTCTGGATTTCAAAATCATGAAGGAGAGAATGTATAAAATCTTCTCAAATGCTATTGTCGTCAGCTACTCACATCAGCTGCCAGTTGTACCATATAATGCATTCAATCCGCCTCCGCAGGTATGTATCTGAAATCTTCAACTTATGACCAAAATAGTATCTTGTCTTCATGTTGAGTTAACTAACCATGGAGGCATCTTATTCAGGAATATGTATTGATGAAATCTGATCCCCCAATTGCTCAGCGCCGATCTCCTCGCCAGCACACCATTCAGGGAAGTGGAGGGCCGACAATCAGGTCAGACCCACAACCTCAGACCTCCAAACCGGCTGGGCAGACAGGTCCTCGCAAGAGAAAGCTGGTGCTTAATGACGACGAGGGCGATGACAGCAACAAATCTGGGGACAAGGGCACGCCCAACAAACTCCCAAAGCATACCATGCCCAGGAAAAAACTGGCTGGCCGTCAAATGCCAAAGATTAGAACATCTTCCAGGTATAAACTTCTCGGTACCATCTCCCTTTGATATGCTTCTCTCATAGAAATTACGCTGAATATCGAAAGGACACTTTGCAGGAAACCATCCGACATAGATCCAACTGGAAAAGATCCTGATCCGGCTGTGACAGAGCCAAATTTATCCAAAGACGCTGAGCCGTCTGCCGAAAACCAGCCGACTGCCGAAAGCCAGCCGACTGCCGAAAGTCAGCCGACTGGCGCCCATGCTTCGGATGACAAAGCCGATCCGAGTGACCAGCCGCCAACTGGAGACCAGTCGGCAACAGCTGAAACCGCAACAACACAAGAGCCCCCGACTGGAAACCAGTCGGATGTAGGTCCCGATGAAGAAATCCCTCATGTTCAGCCAGGAACATCCTCAGGTAACACATCTTCTCAAGTGATGCCGATTTAAATAACTTCAGCTTACTCGTCTAATGTCTTGGAAATACATCAGGAACACTAGGCGACGACGAAGAAACAATTCCTCGCATAAAGGCGGCTGATGATTCCCGTCCTCCTATCTTACTCAAATGGTGGGACGAGAATTCGCAAGTTGCCGGCATCGTCATAAATCGTCAAAAAGAAGATGAGGAAGTGTGCCAGCTGAAGAAAGCACTTGGAGAAGCCACTCGCATTGTGAATGTAAATCTTCCGGGTGACTGCCTTTAATAACTTTGTTCTCTCTTTAGCAGAACTGAACCATGATCCATCATGCAGAGAATCCATCTTCGCAATGAGGCCAAGACTACAACTTTGGAAAAGCTGGTTCCTCATTTGGGAACTCTTGAAGCAGTTAGGGACCAGCTGCATGAGGCCAAGGAGTACGCCAAAAAGACAGAGAAGGAGTTAAGGGACCGAATTGCCCAGCTCCAGGATTCAAACTTCGAGCTAAGTGGTTCATCAAAAGGTAATCTTCTAGATCTGTCCCATTAATTTATGCTGTCATAGCTGTATCCTCAAACATTTGGATTTCAAACAGCGCAAGCTACCAGGATGGCTCAAATGGAGAAACAGATTGAAGCCTTGAAAAGAGACAAAGTAGAACTAGCTGCGCAAAGGGACTCAGCCTTGAAGGAGGTTGAAGGTACTGCCAACTGACAATTTGAACTTTCCTCTCTTTAATGCAGCAGACTCTTATTATAAATGTGTTTTGTAGACCGTAAAATCAAATCTCAAGCTCAGTTTGATGTCCTGGTTGGTAAGATCAAGAAGCTTGAAGGAGCAAGAGACGAAGTCGCCAATGTCGCTACACCACTTGTCCAAGCTATGTTCCTTAATAACAGTGGTCCGAGTGCACTTGACGCAACCGAAATCTTTGACAAGCTGAGAGTTGCACCGGATGTATACTTCAAAAATATCAAGAAAGCTGGAAGTATGGGAGCTAGTATGGCATTGGCGATGACCAAATCCTTGTACCCGAGGATTGAAATTGATACCATTGATGGCTTTGCAGACGGGACAAGTGAAGAAGCTGCTCTTGATCTTATCAGTAATGCTCAAAGTGCGGCTGACAAGATTGCAAGTGATGTTGTAGAGCAATTCCGCAACAACGATCTTCAGCCGAGTAATAATAACTCTGATGACGAAAGGACTGACTCTGACTGAGTATGAATGTAACAAATGGAGGCTCAATTTGTACAATACTGGTGTATTTATGCTGTGCTTGATAGTTCTAGCCAAGTCTTTGATTTCTTAAAAGCTTTTATCAAGCTTTGTTGAGCCTAAAACCCAAAGAAGCTATTAAAAACTTTCAGTCCTCGCAGACTAAGTAGAAAAAATCAAACAAGGCAATGATAGACCAAGTAAGCAAATTAAAAAAATCACACTCCATTATTATGATGATAGCCCCCGACTGACAACTTCAAGAAGAAAACTTGATGTTGACAGTCAAGAAAACTTGATATTGACAGTCAAGATAGGGAAGTACAATGATAAACTTAAGCGTAGAAACGACGAAGATGTTCAATGTTCCAAGAGTTGTCGACAAGAGTACCGTCTTCGCGCTTGAGTCGATAAGAACCTGGCCGGGTGACTTCAGAGATAATAAATGGCCCTTCCCATAGAGGAGATAACTTGTGCCGATCTCGTGTAGTTTGAATTTTGCGCAAAACCAGGTCACCGACTAAAAAGGCACGAGATCGAACATTGCGATTATGATAGCGCCGCAACCCTTGTAAATATCGAGCCGACCGAATCAAAGCTGCTTCGCGGGCTTCTTCGAATCGGTGCAAATCATCCACTCGGTCCTCTTCGTAGCGTTCTTCACGGAAATTTCGAAAGCGCAAAGACTCGAATTCAACTTCACTCGGCAACATTGCTTCTGCCCCATAGACAAGGAAAAAAGGTGACTGGCCTGTGGCCCGACTGGGTGTAGTTCGCAAAGACCAAAGTACTGATGGCAGCTGTTGCACCCATTTGCCGGCATAAGGTTTTAGCCGGTCAAAAACACGCGCTTTAATCCCTTGAAGTATCATGCCATTGGCTCGCTCCACCTGTCCATTGCTCATGGGGTGTGCCACTGAGGCATAGCAAATCTTAATTCCAAAGTCTTCACAAAAGTCTTTAAAAACTCCACCGGTGAATTGTGTGCCATTATCGGTAATGATCCGATTGGGCACTCCAAATCTATGCACAATGTTGATGAAGAAGTCTCGAGCATTATCCGCTGTGATTGTGACAACCGGTTTAGCTTCAATCCACTTGGAGAATTTGTCAATGGCCACAAAGAGATGCGTGTAACCGCCAACTGCCTTTTTAAACGGGCCAACCATGTCGAGCCCCCAAACCGCAAACGGCCAAGACAGCGGGATAGTCTGCAACTCTTGAGCTGGTAGATGAATTTGTCTGGCGAAAAATTGGCAACCTTCACATGTGCGCACAATTTTGTCGGCGTCGGACACTGCAGTAGGCCAGAAAAAACCCTGCCGGTAAGCTTTGCCGACAATGGTGCGTGCAGCAGCATGGTTTCCGCATATCCCAGAATGTATGTCGTTCAGCAATTGTCTCCCTTCCTCTAAAGATACGCAGCGTTGCAGAATTCCTGAAGGGCTTTTCTTGTATAACTCAGATTCATGCATAACATAAAGTTTGCTCCGCCTTGAAATCCGCTCGGCTTCATCTTTATCTTGAGGGAGCTCTTGAGAAGTTAAAAATCGTATGAAGGGCTCTCGCCAGTCGGCTTCAACCATAGCTACGTCATGAATGTCCGCATCTTGAGCAGTATCTTTATGAGGTACGGTCGGTGTATAAAGGTGTTCGACGAAAACATCTGAGGGCGCCGTCTCGCGCTTGGATCCAAAATTGGCAAGTCTGTCGGCGGCTTCATTGTTGTGTCGAAGAACGTGACTGAGCTCGAGTCCCTCGAACTTGTCTTCCAATTTGCGCACCTCTTGTCGATATGCCATCATATTGTCGTCAATGCAGGACCACTCTTTCATAACTTGGTTGACAACCAACTGTGAATCGCCTCGAACAATCAGACGCTTTATCCCTAGGGAAATTGCAATCCGTAGTCCATGAAGGAGCGCCTCATACTCGGCAACGTTGTGGGACGCTGAAAAATGTATCCAAAGCACATAGCTTAATCTTTCACCAGTTGGGGAAATCAAAACCACTCCTGCTCCAGTGCCCGAAAGTCGTTTTGATCCGTCAAAATGCATGGTCCAGTGCTCCATCTTCTCCGTAGGGGTATCCTCCTGGCACTCGGTCCACTCGGCGACAAAATCAGCTAACGCTTGGGACTTGATTGAAATTCGGGGCTTGAATGATATGTCCAAAGACATCAACTCCAAAGCCCACTTAGCAATACGTCCGTTTGCTTCGCGGTTGTGTAGTATGTCACCGAGTGGAAATGATGTGACCACCGTTACCGAGTGACCTTGAAAGTAGTGAGATAGCTTCCTGGTAGTAATTAGAATACCATATAACAGCTTCTGAACCTGAGGGTACCTCGTTTTGGAGTCGGCTAGGACCTCGCTGACAAAATAGATCGGTCGCTGGACTTTTTGGACATGGCCTTCTTCCTCGCGCTCAACGACCAAGACTGTGCTCACAACCTGGGATGTGGCTGATACATACAGCAACAACGGCTCTTGCGGGTGTGGTGAGGCTAAGACTGGTGGCTCGGTGAGGAGTTTCTTGAAATCTTCGAAGGCCTTCTGTGCTTCAGGTCCCCACTGGAAGTTATCTGTTTTCTTCAGCAGCTTAAAGAAGGGCATCCCCCGCTCGCCAAGTCGTGAAACAAATCGGCTGAGCGCCGCCATGCATCCAGTTAGCTTCTGAACATCTTTCTGGGTACTTGGCGGTTTCATGTTGAGGATAGCAGTAACTTTCTCCGGGTTGGCTTGGATGCCCCTATGAGACACCATAAAGCCAAGCAGCTTCCCTGACGGTACTCCGAAGGTGCACTTTTCAGGGTTCAATTTCATCCTGAAAGCACGGATGCTCACAAAGGTTTCTTCTAGATCCGAGATCAAATCATCCTTTTGCTTGGTCTTGACGACTACATCATCCACATAGGCTTCAACGTTGCGGCCGATCTGCGTTGAGAAGCATCTTTGGATCATACGTTGATAAGTTGCTCCTGCGTTTTTTAGTCCAAACGGCATGGTGACGTAGCAGTATGCCCCAAAAGGCGTGATGAATGAAGTCTTCAAGCAGTCGGATTCCTTCAGTCGGATCTGATGATACCCCGAGTAGCAATCCAAAAAACTGAGAAGCTCACAGCCGGCAGTCGAGTCGACTACCTGGTCAATGCGAGGCAACCCAAAAGGATCTTTAGGGCAGGATTTGTTGAGGTCAGTATAATCAACACACATGCGCCATTGCCCTGTTTTCTTCCGAACTAGAACCGGGTTTGCCAGCCAGTCGGGATGAAGGACTTCTTTGATGAAGCCTGCTGCTAACAGCTTGGTTAATTCCTCCTTGATCGCGTCCTTCCTGTCTTGTGCGAATCGGCGGAGTCGTTGTTTGATAGGCTTGGCATCTTCTTTGACATGTAAGGAGTGCTCAATCACCTCTCTAGGAATACCGGGCATATCAGATGGTTTCCACGCAAAGATATCTTTATTGTTCTGAAGAAAGGTGATGAGCGCGCTTTCCTATTTACAATCTAACTCGGCGCCTATTACAGCAGTTTTAGTAGGATCAGAGGGATCTAGGGGAATCTTCTTAGTCTTGGCTTCGCTTTCTCCACTCTTTGAAATCTTGGTAGCGGGCACTTCTCCTTCGCTCGCCGTGGCTGCAGCCAGTCGGATATCCTCTCGGGCAGACGCCATCTCGCGAGTTTGGGCCATGTCGCAACTCTCCTTGTCGCATGTGACGGCTTGCTTGATGTCGCTCCGTAGGGATAGGACTCCTCGGGGACCAGGCATCTTCATCATCATGTAAGTGTAGTGCGGGACGGCCATGAACTTGGCTAACGCCGGGCGTCCGAGTATGGCATGGTATGCTGTTTCGAAATCAGCGACTTCAAAGCTGATGTTCTCTGTGCGGAAGTTTTCCCGAGTGCCAAAAGTGACTGGGAGGGTGATCTGGCCGAGTGGAGTTGCGGATAATCCTGGAATTACTCCGTGAAAAGGCGCATTGCTTGGTTTTAGCTCGGAGCGAGGAATCTGCATATCGTCCAAGGTCTTGGCGAAGAGGATATTGAGTGCACTGCCACCGTCGATGAGGGTTCTGCGAAGCTTGACATTACGGACCACTGGGTCTAGTACCAGGGGGTACCGCCCCGGGTGGACCACTCGGTCAGGATGATCCGAGCGGTCAAACTTGATTGCAATCTCTGACCATCGAAGATACTGGGGCGTGTCGGGCTGAACAGCATTGATCT
The DNA here is from genome assembly GCF_034140825.1 of Oryza sativa Japonica Group. Classification (NCBI taxonomy): domain Eukaryota; kingdom Viridiplantae; phylum Streptophyta; class Magnoliopsida; order Poales; family Poaceae; genus Oryza; species Oryza sativa. The sequence goes on along the minus strand of NC_089040.1, from coordinate 28,402,698 downwards.
CCCGTTCAGTCAACTTCTGCTTCCGTTTAGACTCATAAGCCAGGGGGCCGCCGAAGATATGGTTGAGCTCCTTGCGGTGATCTTGAAAACCTGCCGGGGTGTCGCCGTCGTCCTTCTTCCTCGATGTGCTTTGTTCTTCGTCATAGTTCTTCCGTGCAGTCTTGGTGTATTGATCCGCGAATTGCTTGTAGACGAAACAATCTTTGGCCACGTGGTTGGAGTTAGGATGGTGCGGGCATTGGGAGTTCATGATCTTGTCGAACGTGTTGACGCGCGAACGCTGTCGAGAAGAGTGACTGGCGGTTGCAACAAGTTCCGCAGGCTTACGCTTGCGGTACTTATGATTGTTACTTCCACCTCCTCCCGTAGTCGGCGTACCCTTGTTTTGCTTCCAACTGGGACCCGACTGCTTTGATGCGGTGACGGCGTCTTCAGCTTTGGCGTACTCGTTGGCCTTTTCAAACATAAGCTTGACTGTCCTGGGAGGCTTACGCCCAAACTTGCCGACTAGTTCTTCGTGGCGAATTCCTTTGGTGAACGCGGCGATGATGACGTCGTCGGTGATGTCGGAGATCTTGTTACGTTGTTCAGAAAATCGCCGGATGTAATCTCGAAGGGATTCTCCGGACTTCTGAATGACGTTGTAGAGATCATATTGTGTGCCGGGACGCTCGAAGGTGCCTTGGAAGTTGGCGATGAAGTGGTCGCGTAGTTCGGCCCAAGATCCAATTGTACCACGGGGCAGTCCATGGAGCCAAGATCGGGCGGAATCCGCTAAAGCCACTGGTAAATAGTTCGCCATGGCCTTGTTGTCTCCTCCTGCTGCGCGGATTGCGAGACCGTAGACGGTAAGCCATGATTCTGGGTTAGTGGTACCGTCGTACTTCTCTATTCCAGTCGGCTTGAAGCCGGCCGGCCAATCCACTCGACGCAGGTCGTCGGTGAAGGCTGCTACTCCATCAAGGTCGTCGTTGTGGCGGTCCGGTGAAGGATGATAGCCTCGAGCTGCTCGGCGTTGTATGATTGTGTCGCGAAGATCGATGGGGCGGCGACGAGGTGGTGAGCGAGGCCGTTCCACTCGGCGCTCCCTATATTGGTCGGGAGGTGAGTGAATGGACCGCTCGTCGTGACCCCTGCTCCTGCGATTGGATCCTGCGCCGGTGATGCTGAGGCTTGGATGACGGTAGTCATGAGATCGGAAGTGGGGGACTCGGCTGCCAGTCGGCGTGTGGACGCTTTCGGAGTTAACTGGGACCGAAGCCGCAATCATGGTCTTCGTCTGGTTCAAGATGTTGACGACGTGGTCGGATTGATTGAGCTCGTTTTGGTTGAGGAGGGTGTCGAGAAGGGTGATCGCGGCAACCGCATTCTGTTGAGGGGTGCGGAAAACCGGTGTCCCTTCGACATCTTGTTGGCCGATGAGATCACGCGCTCGGCGCCCTGCTTCCAAAGCTCGCTGACGTCGATCCTCAGCCTCCTTCGCGATCCGCTCACGGTCCTGCTGCTCACGCCGTAGCCGTTCTTGTTCTTGTGCTTGATGCTCCTCCTCCAGTCGGCGACGTTCTTCGGTCTCCCGGGCTTGGCGTTGCTCCTCCGTCTCATTATTGGCCATGAAAACGCCAAAGTAGAGAGGGGTGTAGTTGTCATCTAGGCTTCCGTCGAAGTCGTCGAAGTCGTCGAAGTCGTTGTAGCGAGAACTAAATTCGTCGTACTCCACGATGTCAGTAGGACGTGAGTCGACGGTGGGAGAGCTGTTGTAGTCATCCAGTTGATCCGTCGAAACCGTGCCGAGTGGTTGGAGGATGACGCCGACTTCCCTGAAGCTAGGCGAAATCGGTGTTGAAGCCGACTTCCGCCTAGGCCTACGGGATGAAGACGCTGTCGTGGTGAAGACGGCCGCTAAATCGTCGGGGAGCTTCATCAGGACTGGTGGGTAAGCCCCGTCATCTTGATCTGGTGTCGTTGGAGAAGATGCGATCTCGGCCGAGTGGTTTGAAGCCGACTCGGTTGAGATGGTCTTGAAGTAGCTTTCAGCCGCGTTCGGGAATCCAAACGGGACCGAAATCCGGTTCTCTCCCGACTGGTCTGATTCCGAGTCGAGGAGAGAAATCTTGCCGAAGTTGTTGGTGACGAAGTCGAGGCTGCCGAACCGAAACGTCTGCCCGGGCGGGAAGACGAGGTCGTCGATGCCGGAGACGGAACCCATTGCACTGATCGGCGAAAAGCTTGACGCTACCCCTACCTGGCGCGCCAACTGTCGAAACTAGATTTCGGCAATAATAAAAGGGGGTGGCTATCAAGCTGGAAAAGTGTATGGGTTTGGAGACAAAGGATTTATACAGGTTCAGGCCTTCTTATAAAAGAAGTAATACCCTACTCCTGTCCGGGGATGAATCCGCCGAGTGTATTATTGATTGTATGATTTAGAGAAAATCAACATCCGCCCCTAGAGGCGCCCAGACCCTCCTTATATATGGGAAGGAGTCCGGGTTACAAAAGATAATCGATATCCCTAACGGAATACATAGATACAGATCAAATACAGTCGTGACCGACTAAGTCTCAAGGTGTTTCCTTGATGTACAAGTTAAGAAACAAACCCGAGATACAAGTAAGATATTCTATCTATATTCGGTATCCTATATTCAGCCCAAATATTGTCGCCTTGTAGATATGGGATATCCATAATCTCCACAGCCGGTGCGTGCGTGCATGCATATGCATGTACTGTAGTACTACACCGTAGCCTGCACTGCACCTGGCCACTACTACACCTGCGTTCCCGCCACAAGGCGCTGTGCGTGTCAGGCGCCATTGGATGCTTTGCATCTTTGCTTACGCCATGTTTAGTTTCAAAATATTTATTCGAACTTCTAACTTTTTCATCACATCAAAACTTTTCTACCCATATAAACTTTCAACTTTTCCATCATATCGTTCTAATTTCAACCAAATTCCAATTTTGGTGTAAACTAGACACAATTTTGGTTGGGAAAAGGGCCCTCTCCTTCGTTTTCCGCGCGCACGCTTTTCAAACTGCTAAACAGTATGTTTTTTACAAAATGTTTCTATACGAAAGTTGCTTAAAAAAATCAAATTAATCCACTTTTTTTAAAAAAATAGCTAATACTTAATTAATCACGCGCTAATGGATTGCTCTGTTTTCCGTGTGAAGGGTTCGGTTGGGAACCAAGTACAACCAGCGAACACACCCTTATCCGTTAAAGGACCTCTTTGATTTAGAGGAAAAACATAGTAATTTTGGAAGATTATAATTCTATATGAAAATTTCCTATGAAGCCCTTTGAATCCTATCCTTTCAAATTTCTATAGAATGGACAATCCTATAGAGATTTTGGAGGAAATTTAGTAAAAGCCCAAATCGATCTCTTGGAAACTTTTCTTTGAGTCTATCTCTCTCATCCGACTCTTGCGTTTTTTCCACGGTTCAATCAAACCGTCATTCTTGTGTTTTTCCTGTGTTTTGTAATCCTCTGTTTTGCATTTCTATTCCTGTTAGAATCCTGTGTTTTTCCATTCCTGCGATTCAAAGGGACCCTAAAGCTTGTTTTTTTTATTCATCCCCCACATACCAATATAAACATTAGAATGCTCTTACTTTATCAAATCCGGAAGTTATTATTTTTTACTTTATCTACTTCCAATGTAATTATTCCATACTTTCATAAACTCAAACTCTGATGCAATAATTTAATTACTTAGAAATAAACTTATTTTGAGATAAGTAGGAGTAAAAAATAACTTAATATGATACGGAGGTAGTATTATGGTGGATGGAGAATAAAGTTGGACAAACGAAAAAAAACAATTGACGTATGATTAATTAAGATTTAATTATTACATTAAAAATAAATTTATTTCATTTTAAAGTAATTTTTATATAGAAAATTTTCATATGAAACATATTTAAAAAACATGCTAATAAAAACCTAAGATAAAATATGTATCTTAATAAAAAAAGAACATAACATTTTTACTGAGTTCTCATGGTAGTTCAGTTCCCACAAAGTTCCTTACAGAGTTTTACTCCGTGTTTAGTTCCAAAATATTTATTCAAACTTCTAACTTTTTTATCACATCAAAATTTTTTCTACACACATAAACTTTCAACTTTTACATCACATCGTTCCATTTCAAGCACTTTCAATTTTAGCGTGAACTAAACACAGCCTTAGTGGTAGTTCAGTTCGCACAAAGCTCCTTCAAATTGCCTGCAGTTTCGAAGGAGGCCTTTGAATCTGGAGTGCTAATTCGGCAATGGCATATTTTCGTTCCTGCCGCCTCGCATCTGTCCGTGCGTGGCCGTTTTGATTGGTCAGGTTTTCTTTATGTCCATCTATTTTTTTTCACCTGTTCAAGAACCCCTGCATCTGTCCGTGCGTGGCCGTTTTGACCTTTGGAGTATGGATAGTCTGGATAGTGGCCTAGTGGGTAGAGCACGATCACAGTATACGGTGCAACGCACCAGATTGCTCAGAAATTCAGGTGAAACTCAAGCATTTAATTTATTTTTTTTCACTTTCGAGACGCCAAACATCGTAGGTTCATGATTAACTTGTGCCGATGGCGAGAAAAAATTCTGGGGGACTTGTAGCCCAACACTGGAATGGTTGAACTATGACAAAGGCCCAGAAAAACAATGGATGGACTGACAGGCCCAGAATTCCTTCACGTCTATCCCAACAAAATTAGTGGGTTGCTGCATCCCAACAGAATGTTTGCGTTGATTCTGATATTAGACATGCAGACTATACAAAGTTGTGCTAAATAAACAAGAGGTGCAATGTACTGAATTCAGCATGATAAAAAACAACCAGAAGGTTCAGAAATATCAATGTCAAACACGTTGATGGAAGGCACATGGAGACATCTGGCCACCTCCCGGTCATATTCTTCCACAAAACTTCTATAGTTGCCTGTGCAACAAAAGCATAATACCAGGGGCACTTAGTAAGTGATGGACACAAGTGTATGAACTCGTATGCATATCTTATCATCACAACCAAGGTTTTGCTTGTTTTGTAGTGACAGGATTAAATTTAATTGGTCAGGTTTTCTTTATGTCCATCTATTTAACAACAGAGATAACAAGGGAATAATATAAATTGAATTTCTTACTTGTGAAGACTTTCCATGGTTGATTCAAGTTTTGTCGCATTAGCACCAACCACCTCACCTGTCTTCCGACCTTGGTAGTAGAAATGGAATGTTGGCTACAAGAGCAAAACATGTTGGCAACAAAGAAAAAGAGATCTAGATAACTGGAGGAAGCTGCGCAGAAATTTAGGCACACAGTCATGAGCTATAGTCATAGTACAATGCAACTTACCACAGAGAATATTTTTAGATCACTTAGTTTGCTTCCAACACCATCCTGCAAAAGCAACACAGGTCAGGGAAGTGCCTATCAATAAACATGTCCAAGCATGGCCATAAGGTTCAGATAATTATTTCAGCCATAATCAAAATTGGTAACATAGTGAAACACATTTTGCCTTTCAATGTACTGAAAGTATAGGAGTGTTCTCAATAGAGTATTCCAGTTATTGAGTGAACTAACCAAACAGTGTAGCATATTAGTCTTTGAAATCAGAATACAAAGGTAGGAAGCTCTGAACCGGACACCATCTTGATTAACAGTGATTCATGGAACAGTATTACGGATATTCAGTGAAAAATTCCCATCTCATAACTTTGCCTTCTACATATGCAGATCCCATACTTGAACATAAGTAGTGCTAGAATGATGCGAAATATTTCAGACTAGATCCAGATTGGTCAATTGACTCGAGGCTTTCTACAGAAGAACAGGATTGGTTCAATCACTAGCACTTGAGTTTTAAGCATTGTAGTTTACTAAGGGCACGTTTGGATTTCTGGAATATTTTGCCTAGCCAAGCAATGCCAAAGTAGTCAGGTTAGGCTATATAGCCTATGGCAACAAGAGAGTTCATTTGGTTTCATGGCTGCTCAAGCAAAACTACCAACGATCATTGCTTGCCGCTGGAGGAGAGCTGATTTGGCTCTCCCTGGTGGGCAAGGATTTTGAGGCAGTTATTGCCTAACTTGCCCTCAAAATCTAGGATTTTTTGTTTGTACCAAATGCCTCTCCTAACTTAGCAAGGATAGAACTTCCCTTGCTCAAGATTAAAACACACCCTAAAAAGCATAAGCCAAACCTAAACTTTGAAAGGACAGGGGTCAAAAATACTACTCTGCAGTTAACACATGGGAGGTAATGCAATTATACATGACAAACAATCTTCAACTATGAACATATGAGTAACCAAACAATTTTGCAATTTTAATCCCAACAACACCTATTTGAGCAAGAAGAACACTTCGGCGCATCACAATCGCAGCGAGATTTGGATCCGCCCACTTACCATGTCAATGTCAACTTTGTAGATAGGTATCTTGGGGTACCGGCTGCTCAGTTTTGAAATCACGGGTGCCATCGCTCTACCTACAAACACCAAACAACCCATCTTATAACACCTCACATCATCATCAACCATCTAATTCCAAAAATCCCAATTTCGGCACGAAGATCCGGCACTTACAAGGCCCGCACCATACCGCCGTGTAGTAGAACACGGCCGGAAGCTTCTCCGCTGCAAAAAGGAAATCGCGCGCATCCATGAGACCATGATCCAATCCTACCCACCAAAACACTAACAAACAACAGCAGCAAAGGTGGAAGGGGAGAGGAAGAGGAATCGGGCGCGCCGCACCTTCCACCTTGGACATGATGCTGGTGAAGGACTCCGCCGATCCGACCACCACCATGCTGGAATCACCTGCAACAACAAAGAAGAAAAAGAAAAAGAAAAGAAAACACGATTATCTCGAGTCCAGTAACCACTTGAGGAGAAGTGGTGAGTACCTGAGGAGGAGGGGGTGGTGGAGAAGAGGCGGGAGAGAGAGGGAAACGGCGGCGGGGAGGAGAGGGGAGGAGGAGGCGCGGGGCTAGGTTTTCCGGGGAGGTAGGGTTTGGAGGCGGCGGCGGCGGCGGCGAGGGGGAGGAGGCGAGGAAGACGGCAGAGTCGGTGAGCCAGAGCCATACTGTGCCACGTCGCCGTGAAAGATTTTGCCTCTTTTGTGCGTAAAAGCTCGGAGACGCCAAGCCCACGACGAAACCGCATGGGCCTGAAAGTTTCTCACACAGTAGGATGGGCTTCCGGCCCAGTGTATTTCAGGCCCATTTATTCTTTACAAGTCTGTTTATCTTTTTATTTGATTGATTGAATAATAAATACTCTCTCTAGTTTTTAACTGATGACGTTGTTAGATTTTGAATATACAATTTGACTATTGGTCTTACTTAAAAATAAATTTTACAATATGCAAAAATATCGATTATCCTTATTTTTTAATAAGACGAACAATCAAACATATGTCTAAAAGTCAAAAGTGTGATCTACTGAAAACCGGATGGAGTACTAAAGTAGCAAACCGATTTTTAACAAAAATTTAAAATGAGTTTTTTCTTTAGGAAAACCACCTAAGCTCAGACAGTGAGCGACAGTTGCAAAGCTTTGTTTGAGACCTTATAAAGAATATCTTTATCTTTAGACCACAAGTAGAGATTACTAAAGAATGGGATAGTGGAGCATTATTGCGCATTATCGGTGACTGCAAAATCCATCATAAGGCTTGGTTATAAAACTCTTCACTAACATTCACTAGTTGGGCCACATGACCTAACAGAAAGGATAGGAAATTATTTAGGGAGAGAAAGAACCTGATCCACCATGTAAAATTGAGTTGCAAGGAAAGACCAGGACCTACCAATCTATCCATATTTGTCCCTAAAGGCTCCACCAGACTGCATGAAATGGAAGTAGCTATGATGATTACTATTTGAGAGTGAAACTGAAACCAAATCTGACAGACAAATTGTGTGTGCATGTGAGTCATGGTCAACTAGGTGGCACTGTTGTCTCTAATTAAATAAGATTAGTACTCTAGCATGAGTTGACAGAGTCTGAACAGGAGAGGGGAATAAAAAGGTTAGTTACTCTGTCTCTCCATGTGCTTTGTACTTTACCTTGTAGAAATTCAGATTCTCATTTTCAAGTGGTTAGAAAAACCTTGCTGGTTTGCTGAATATTGCCACTCAACGTTGCCAGTTCTTAAGAGTTTGCATATCACATGACTAGAAACTGTAAAATGGAGTAGAATACCTTTTCTCTTGTACCTTTTAAGAAAATCTATTGTGCATTTGTGATACTAATAACATACAAAATTCCTTTATTGAGAGTGCCCTCACCATTTGACAGCACTTGCTGCTGTTGTTCAGTCAATTCATCACCTTGCTTCAGTAATGGGTATGGTTTGATCATCAACCTAGCTTTTTAGCAAGTATTCAAAAGTACTAATGCACACTGACCTGCACCCATGCACCTAAAAAAAAGACAGATTCAGCAAACCAAGAAAAGATAGCTAGCATGGGCTGCGTAGTTGGGCTATATGTATGAACATATAAATGCAAAAGAATATCCTCTGAAAAAAATCAATCGTGAACACATCTCAGTGTAATATAACGAACTCAAAATCAGCGAAATGATCGTATCCTAGTTTTTTTTTGACAAGTTCAGAAGAGATCCAGCTCCCAAGTTGACCCATGAAAGCCTGCAAAGGCAAAACGAAACTATCTTTTGACCTCATGACACCGACTGTCGTAAAATTCTTCACGACAGACATGATGGTCATTGAGACTTGCTTCCATTCCAAGGGCCTTTTTTCCATCACCCGAACGCCAAAGGCAATGCCGTTGTCTGCCGGCTATCTCAAGTTCAATTGCAGATCAAGAAAAATTCAGGTGATGACCAGACCATAGTAACAAAGGCTGAGTTTAGATCCAAAGTTTGGATCCAAACTTCAGTCTTTTTCCATCACATCAACCTGTCATACACACACAACTTTTCAGTCACATCATCTTCAATTTCAATCAAAATCTAAACTTTGCGCTGAACTAAACACAGCCAAACTGACAGGTAGTACATGTTGTAGATGGTGACCATTGCTGCTCAGATCATGGTAGTACAAGTTTTGCCAATGTTCAAGTACTTGCAACTAGAAGCAAAGTCCAAAGCTATCAGATGTAGGATGCCTTGTCGATTTCCCCCTTTTTTCACTGAACAGTTAGGAAATTGAAGCTTAGCTTCAGAAAAGAAGTTGGAAGAGAAGGTCCAACAACTTTTGATTAGGTGAACAGGCATACCAATACCATCACTGAAAGTGAGACTTTGGTGGGTTCAGCACTTTGCAGCTGTTCTTCCACAATATTCGGATGCTTTTGATCAAGACCTCCAAACTAAAGACACATTCAGATATGACTAATATAAACCATTTTCAGTGTCTTAGGTACTAGTACTACTATCAATTTACATAATCAAGCTGAAAGAAGTAGGACATTTCTGCTGCCCCTTTGTAACCTGTTCTTTAAGAGTTAGGACATGTTCAGTCTGTCTGTCTGCAGGAACCGCACAAATGGCACAATCGATGCATGCATGGATAGCTGGATATCAAGCTAGTAGTTAATTTAGATGTCATGGTCCAGGAAGAACATGCTAAGCTACAACATGGAGTATACTAAATCATGATATAGGAGGATATCATCGTCACCTGACCTAACAAGCGTTTGCACTTATTCATTATTAAGCCGTGGATGATTATTTATTACTAGTACAATCGTAAAGAGATAGGACTAATGGGTGATTAATTAATGAAGCATCATAAGTATGGTGGTGGTGGTCGTACTCTTGATCTGGTCGATCGAATCACCAGGACTTTTGGTGCACGCCCACAGGATTCATCTGGCCCCTGGATTTTCCCCTTGGCGGGAAAAAAAGGTATCTCTGTTTAAATCAACACCGTTTACTGAAAATAACCAATCTGTCTGAACAATTTTATTTCAGCAGCCTGAATTTGTGACTGAGCATTTTGAGCATTCTGAACTTTTTTACTGAACATTTGAGCACCAAGTGACCGGTACTAATAATCGAGCTGCAGTTACAGAAAGATTTATGTCTCAGATCACTGTTTATCATCAGAAGTGGTGGTGAAGGATTCTCTGACCTGTGAGTCAGGAATCACTGGGCGTGTGCTTGCTGAGGCAGCATCCATGGCGAGGCCAGTGAGATGCAGCGCGGACGGCACTGCATGAGGCCGAGAGCTCATCATCATCCAAAAGCTGCTGTTTCCTTTAGGCTTTAGCAGGGTTTATGTTATCATCATCCCACGGTTTAGCGGTTACCACAAGATATACCATGATTTTGAAACTGAAAAGGTTACCGCATATTCCCTCCGTCCCATAAAAAACCAATCTAGTACTGAATATGATATATTCTAATACAATAAATCTAAATATAGAATATGTAATATCAGTCTTGGATTAACGAAACGATGGAGGGATAACAATATGATAATACGGTTTTGTAAATCCCAGGTTTTAGCTACTGAACAAACCAAATATCGTGTCTTTACATGATTGCCATCTTGCTTACTTCGCTGATAGCTCCAACTCGTAAGTCGTAACTGAAGCAGTGTCGATCTCAAACACGGAAGTTAAAACCAATCAAATGCGAACTTTGTTTTTGTTATTACTACTCCTAGTACCTGAATCTTTGCCTAACTTCAGCTCGTTCATCATCATCATCATCACCAAGATTCATCATCATTCATTGCATCGAAAGTTGAAAATTGAAAATTATAGAAACGAAAAAAAAAGCATACAGTACTAAGAGCAAGTATAATAATAGTAGGCTATAAACCAGCTAAATGCCGAGGCAAATGATAGAAGAGATGAGAGAGAGAAAAGAAGCGGACTGTAAACTTACAACCGGCTTGGACACAAGAACCAAAAAAATTCTATAAGAGAGACAAGTGGACCCTATAGAGAAGGCTAAAAAAAAACTTATAAACAACATATCGATTGTATTATTAGCCTTGCTCTAACACACACCAGCTTGTATGCGGAAATGCTAAGGGGCGATCGATCGCCCCTGGGCGCTCCCCTTTCCTCCATATGGTTTCATTTTTTGGCACCACATTACTTTCTTATTTTAGTAAATTTACGCACCTAAAGTTTGTACACCTTAAGTTTACACATCTAAAGTTTAGAGACCTAAAGTTTATACATCTGATTCAAATTTGAATTTGAATTCAAATATTTTTTATATATAATATTTCTATACATCTAAAGTTTATACACCTAAAATTTATAGACCCAAAATTTATAAGTCAAAAGTTTACATACCCAATTCAAATTTGAATTTGAATTATATCCAATTCAAATTTGAATTTGAATTCAAATATTTTTTATATATAGTATTTTGTACATCTAAAGTTTATAGACCCAAAGTTTATGTCAAAAGTTTATATACCCGATTAAAATTTGAATTTAAATTCAAATATTAGTTTATAGACCCAAAGTTTATAAGTCAAAAGTTTACATACCTGTTTTAAATTTAAATTTAAATTTAATTTTTTTATATATAGTATTTCTATATATAATTTTTTTCAAGCTTATGTTTTTTATTTTTTAAAAATTTATGGTGTAGTAGGAAGAGAAGAAGATGAGGAGAAAGAAAGGATGGGGGGTGTTAGCCGCCCCCGCTTGTATGTGTCTAACGCGATGGGTCAACCTCGACGAACCGGATTTGTGCATGCGTGTCGTCTTGGCTTACACACCACGCCACGTCGGATGGGCCCCACACTCAGAGCCAAGCCTACCTACACACACCTACCCCTCCGACGGACGGCCTCACCCAATCACGACCCAGGCCACCCCGGGCCCACCGTCACAGCGACCGTTATCGATCAGCAGGTGGGCCCCCACGGGGATCTTTGATTATTAGGTGACTAGGTGAAATCCCGCGCATTGCTGCGGGAATTTAGTATGATAACAATAAAAAAATAACGTGTAAGATAGCTAAATAATATCAGATTAAATAAATTAATGTGGTTTATGATAATTTAAATTTAAATAGTATGTAGAATGATGATTCAAACGTAAAAAGTAAGGTGGTATGACTTTATAGAATAAGAAAAGTAGGGAGATAGTTTGGACCGTAGATTAATCATCTAAAGGCTAAAAACAATTGATGTGATATGCCTTAATGAGAGGAAAAAAGGAGAAAGATAATTTGGACCATAGATTAATCATTTAAGCACTAATTAAGTGAGGATGAACTATATAAATATATAGGATATATCATAAAACATAATAAAAATATACATTGAAACATTATGTGAATTATATTGGATGATAATTTAACATGTTTATATTTGAAAAGCTCTTAAATTATAAAAACTATAAAGATATAGCATGTTTGTATGATGTTTAAATGTGATGATTGTTAGTAGATGATGATGTGGCATCTTGTTAATTAATGGATTAGTGGATGATGATGTGGCATCTTTGCATGCATGTTAAGTTTAAGGAGTTGGTGGGGGATAACTTTATAGTAAGATAGGATTAGTAAGGCGCTAATCACCCGATTAAAGTCGTAACATACTACTCCGTGATTAGCCGCGCGGAACACGTGCTCCGGAACCTGGCCACCGGCACGCGGATTCCCGCGGCGAAACCGCTCGTCTCCTTCTCTCCTCGCGCGGTCGCTCTGAATTTGTTTGATTTTTTTTTTTTGCTTCGATTGCATTTTGAATTTCGATATGATTTGGGTGCATTTTGCGATGGGTTTATGAAATTTATGATGGGGGTTACATTTTGGCAGAATGGGCGTTGGTTTTAGCAGTGGAGTGGAGTGCCTGCATCCGCAAACACAGCGACAGCAGCGTAAGAACAAAGCTTCACTGTCAGAGCGAAACAAAAATGTCGCTAACCTAATGTTTTGGACTTTGTAAAGGGCATGTTGGTTTAGCTCAACTTATCCCAAATCATGCTAATTTCAACCAAACAAAGCCCCTACTATATTCTAAGCCAAAAATGTCAGAACAAAATAATCACAACAAAAGCTCACATATAACCAAGCATTAACTTACTACAATTACGAAAGCAGTTACGCTATAGTAGACCGTAACATTGGCTTCCCCAACACGGTGATATCATGTACTCTCTCTGTCCTAAAATAACTGCAACCATAGTTTTTCGCGCTCAACTTTAATCATTCGTCTTATTTAAAAAATTTTAAAAAAAATTAAAAAAATTAGTCACGAGTAAAGTACTATTCAGGTTTTATCATCTTATAACAACAAAAATGCTAATTATAAAAAAATTTTAAATAAGACGGACGATTAAAGTTGGGCACGGAAACTTATGGCTGTACTTAATTTGGGACGGAGGTAGTAATACTAGTACTACCAAAAAGTTCAGAATTCGAAAACCCGGTCAGAGAGATTTTCTTCGAACCATCTGAGAAGAAGTCAAAAACGGGAAAGTTCATATGGCGAAATTTGCCTCTCCCAGCTAAACGCACAGATAACAATTTCGAGCATTTGACTAATCCATAATTTACAAATAACCTCCTAAAAAATGCAAAATAATTCCACTTTGCCCCCTGCGCTTTAACTTTTTTTTCCCTCTCCGTTTATATAATCCGCCTCGCCCCATTCTCCATCGTTTCGTCTCCTCTCTCTCTTCCACCAAATATTCCCACCTCGCGCGGCTACTCTCTCTCTCTCTGACAGGCATGGCCCACCTGCAGCTCTCGGCGGTCGCCGGCGGCGGCCGGCCGGCGGCGGCGGGTGGGGGAGGGGACGAGATGGAGGACGTCCGGCTGCTGGACTCGTACGACGAGGAGATGGGGGGCGGCGCCGCCGCGGCGGCGGCGGGGGAGGAGGAGGAGGCGCACGTGCGGGTCACCGGAATGACGTGCTCGGCGTGCACGAGCGCCGTCGAGGGCGCCGTCTCGGCCCGCCGCGGCGTGCGGCGCGTCGCCGTGTCCCTGCTCCAGAACCGCGCCCACGTCGTCTTCGACCCGGCGCTCCTCAAGGTGATTTCCGCGCGATTGCGATTGCAATTGTGATGTGATCCTTTTGCGTGGCTGAGCCCGTTTGTCGAGCCGAGTTTTGCGCGTCTCCGGGAGCAAACTGGGATTCGTGAGCTCGTTGACGCTCACGCGGTGGTAAATTTTTTGAAGTTTTTTCTTGCGCTGGAATTATTGCGTAGGTGATGGTTGGTGCGGTAGAACAGGATTCTAGGAAGCTGGATCGCGCTGCTTGCTCGTGGTTTTTCTCGAGCGGTTAGAAGTTGGTGAATCGGAATTTACTCTTGTCTAATAATAAGTTGAGTTTACTAATTACTATGTGTGTGAGTGTGAGACCGAGTCAATCGTGTATGATATTGCAATTTTGGGTTTTAGCTGGAGATGATTTTTTTTTTCTTTTTGACTTCACCTTGCGATGACGACTTTTCATGAGTTGATTCGTGAAATGTGGTTAGCCCACAGTGCCCAGAGGCCAGAGTTTTTGTGCTCCTTTTGCTTTGGCGGTTGGATGAGCTGTAACCTTGTTGCAAGCTCGTGATTGTGGCTGGACTCTCTGGATTGTGGGATTTGGGAGCTCAAAAAGGCTGGCAGTTTGCTGCGATTGGTTGTTGCTACCGGCAGAAATGGGGTAACTGCTGTACTACGATAGGTTTGATTGGCTGGTGAGGCAGGGAGCAGCCGAGTCATGTTTTCGGGGGGAAAGGGTGCTAAGTTAAGGATCCCAATTTATGTGGCTTCTAAGTACTCATTGAAGTTTCCTTTGAGCAAAATTGAATGCAAAATGATGTTACATGCTAATTTTGGGACAAGCATATAATCTCATTATTCTAGGCCCAGTAATTACCATGCAAGTGTATAAACTTTCAGCAGTGATAAAATTTAGTCTTATCATAGTAATAACAGTGTACTTCACAATTGAAATTTATTAATGCTTATGGTTATTATGTTGTGAAGTACTCTACAGTTTCTGGTTTTAATGACTGTTAATGTGAATATTAGTTGAGTTGTAGCGCTAGCAACTTTTTGATGAGCCTATTGTAGTGCAGACGGGGAATGTTGTGTTTCATCCTTTTGCTTTTGTTGGAACTATTAAGGATGGCTTTCCTGACTATTAAGTAGACATTTACCAGCAAGTTCTATCTGCTACCTCCTGTTCATAATAGGCATTCATTTAGTTTGTTTTTAATGGCCACCTACTATTCATTGTTGACACACATTTTTAGATTATATGGGTCAATTAGCTACCTGCAATTTTTATTTGGGTACTTGTTTATACAGGTTGAGGATATAATAGAAGCTATAGAAGATGCCGGATTTGACGCAGAAATTATCCCAGATACTGCTATCTCTCAGCCAAAGGCACAAAAGACTCTGTCAGCACAATTTAGAATAGGAGGAATGACATGTGCTAATTGTGTGAACTCAGTTGAGGGGATCTTGAAAAGGCTATCTGGTGTAAAAGGAGCTGTTGTTGCCTTAGCAACCTCACTAGGGGAAGTTGAGTATGATCCTTCTGTCATTAACAAGGATGAAATTGTTGAGGCTATTGAGGATGCTGGTTTTGAAGCTGCATTCTTACAGAGCAGCGAACAAGATAAGATTTTGCTAGGCCTGACTGGATTGCACACAGAGCGGGATGTTAATGTGTTACATGATATCCTCAAGAAGATGATTGGTTTGCGACAGTTTGATGTAAATGCTACGGTCTCAGAAGTAGAAATTATATTTGATCCGGAAGCAGTTGGTCTGAGATCAATTGTGGATGCAATTGAGACAGGAAGCAATGGAAGATTGAAAGCTCATGTGCAGAATCCATATGCACGAGGGGCTTCAAATGACGCACATGAGGCCGCCAAAATGCTTCATCTTCTCCGCTCGAGCTTATTCTTAAGTGTAAGTTTTGACCTTTGCTCTTCTTTTTCACCACCAGCATAGTTATGCATTTTTGCACAAAGATTTTTAGTTGGATCAATGTTTGTGACAATATCCTTGACATGGTTGTGACCTGGAGGACCCTTCTGGACTTCTGTTGGAGCATTTTAGTTATGTGGAAAAACAGCAATCATCATGTCCCTGTGCCATTTGAATCAGTTATTTTCTCCTAACCACATAATAGTTTAGATTTTTTCTATTTACTTTCTTCTATCTTACATGTGAGATCCACTTGCCATAGGAAAGCATGCTGCTTTAATTCTAGGTTTGGGGGTTTGGGCTGTTCATAAAAGATAACAAGCACATTTTACTTCATACTTGAATTAAATTTGGCAGTACTGAACATTTGGGAGTGTTAGATGATATGTTCCCTAGCTACGTAGTTCTTTTGCTTCTTTATATTTCAGAATACTTTTGAACTTCTCTTCTGCTTGCTTACTAACTCTATCCAACTGTGTCCTTGCACCAGATTCCTGTATTTTTTATACGCATGGTCTGCCCTCATATACCTTTCATTCGTTCAATACTAATGATGCACTGTGGACCATTTCATATGGGAGATTTGCTGAAGTGGATATTGGTAAGCATTGTACAGTTTGTTGTCGGCAAACGGTTCTACATTGCGGCTTATAGGGCCCTGAGACACGGCTCTACAAATATGGATGTGTTAGTTGTTCTTGGCACCACTGCATCATATGTATACTCTGTTTGTGCACTCCTATACGGAGCATTCACTGGGTTTCACCCTCCCATATATTTTGAGACAAGTGCAATGATAATTACATTTGTGTTGTTTGGGAAGTATCTTGAGGTGCTTGCAAAAGGGAAAACTTCTGATGCTATCAAGAAGCTTGTAGAATTGGTCCCTGCTACTGCTCTTTTGCTTCTGAAAGACAAAGGTATATGGTAAAATTTTGTCCTTCAAAACATATACAATTAAGTCACAGTGCCACACTCATCACATTAGTTTTAGAAGTTATTTCTGACTTGTTTTAGGCAACCGCCTGTGTTTTTTTTTTCATTTCATACTATCAAGTTACACAAACTCACATTGTTCTTTTCAAATGCAGAAGGAAAATATACTGAGGAGAGAGAAATTGATGCGCTATTAGTCCAACCTGGAGACATCTTAAAAGTGCTTCCTGGTTCAAAGGTTCCTGCTGATGGTGTTGTTGTGTGGGGAACAAGCCATGTCAATGAAAGTATGATAACTGGTGAATCTGCACCAATTCCCAAAGAAGTATCTAGTGCAGTAATCGGAGGGACAATGAACTTGCATGGTGTCCTTCATATACAAGCAAACAAAGTAGGATCCGAGACAGTTCTGAGTCAGATCATATCTCTGGTTGAAACTGCTCAGATGTCCAAAGCCCCCATTCAGAAATTTGCTGATTATGTGAGTAACCTCCCATATTCTTTTCTGTGATGTCCTTCATTTGCTTTGTCTGTACTTATTTTAAGTGTTTACCGTGTACTTTACATATTAACTTTAAAAGCGTCAGAGCATTTTTTGTGATCTATTTACTATTTCCGATACTTGAGAATGTTGCAGGCAAATGTTGTTTGTTTATGAGAATTTGATTGTTCATATGCCCTCTTTTAACATCATCATTCTTATGTTGCTTTCTACTTCTGATGTAAAAAGTTGTAACTTGTTTAATCTCAAAACATTTTGGCTGCTTAGGAGTACCTTCCAGTCCAAAGTTTTTCCCTGTGTTAACTTTAGTCTTTGACCTTCTATGCTTTCTTAATACAAACATACATGTCTTTTGTATATTCGTGAAAAATTTAACAGAACTCTTGGAAGAATAGACTAGTTTCTTTTATCTGTGAAAAGCTCTTGTGTCTCCTAAATGTGCGGTAATGATTATAGAGGCCTGTTATGGTTAATGCTGACACTGCCTACATTTTGCTTTCAGGTTGCTAGCATTTTTGTTCCAATTGTCATCACCTTGTCCATGATTACATTCCTTGTATGGTAAGTTCAACATATACTAACACAATTTTTGAGTGATACTATGTTTGAAACTTCAATTTTTCTGACATGTACATTGGCTGCTTTTGTAGGTTTTTATGTGGATGGGTGGGAGCATACCCAAATTCATGGATTTCTGGAACTAGCAACTGCTTTGTTTTCTCTCTCATGTTTGCAATAGCTGTAGTTGTGATTGCTTGCCCTTGCGCCCTTGGTCTGGCAACACCTACTGCTGTGATGGTGGCAACTGGAGTTGGAGCTAATCATGGAGTACTTGTGAAGGGGGGAGATGCATTAGAGAGGGCTCAAAATGTAAATTACGTGATTTTTGACAAAACAGGCACACTAACACAAGGAAAAGCAGTTGTGACAACAGCGAAGGTTTTCTCAGGAATGGATCTTGGGGATTTCCTCACATTAGTAGCATCTGCAGAGGTGAGGTTGAACTTAAGTTGCTTGTATGGTTCATATCAAGCTGTAGTAAATGTGTTTCGGTATTGTAACTATGCTTCATATGAATGTGGTAATGCCAAAATATGTTTTGCTCCTCAGGGTTTTAGTTAAAAAAAAAGTGTTTTGGTCTTGTTCATATTGACTTGTCAAAAGTAAAAAAAGTTCTTTTGTTTTCTACTCAGGCAAGCAGTGAGCATCCTCTGGCAAAAGCAATTGTGGAATATGCATTCCATTTCCATTTCTTTGGCAAGCTCCCTACATCAAAAGATGGCATTGAACAAAGAAAAGAAGACAGATTATCTCAGTTGCTCCTTCAAGTTGAAGACTTCTCTGCCTTGCCTGGCAAAGGAGTTCAATGCTTGATTAATGGGAAGAGAGTTCTGGTGAGTCACATAAGCTACCATAACTCTTCCTTGCCCTTCTTGCAGCTGAGTTGAAAACAGTGTACAAGTCTAACCCATCTACTGCTGTACCATTTCTTTTAAGCAAACCACTGATTATCTAGACATAACTGTTTTGCAGGTTGGAAATCGTACTTTGGTTACTGAAAATGGTGTGAATGTTCCCCCAGAAGCTGAAAATTTCTTGGTAGACCTGGAACTGAATGCTAAAACAGGCATTCTTGTGTCCTATGACGATGATTTTGTGGGTTTAATGGGGATAACTGATCCCCTGAAAAGAGAGGCTGCTGTAGTTGTGGAAGGACTAAAGAAGATGGGTGTTCATCCCGTGATGCTCACAGGTGACAACTGGAGAACCGCAAAAGCCGTTGCAAAGGAGGTTAGTCTCTAATCTCTATTACCTTCCTTGATCCATAATGTTCATCATTTACCTGAACACCTCTTCATATACATGTCTGCGATTTTCTGCTCTTGCAGGTTGGCATTGAGGACGTGAGAGCCGAAGTCATGCCTGCCGGAAAAGCCGACGTGGTCCGCTCTCTCCAAAAGGACGGGAGCATCGTCGCCATGGTCGGGGACGGCATCAACGACTCCCCTGCGCTGGCAGCGGCCGACGTCGGGATGGCCATAGGCGGCGGCACCGACATCGCCATCGAGGCCGCGGACTACGTGCTGGTGAGGAACAACCTGGAGGACGTCATCACGGCGATCGACCTGTCCAGGAAGACGTTCAGCCGGATCCGGTGGAACTACTTCTTCGCCATGGCGTACAACGTGGTCGCCATCCCGGTCGCCGCCGGCGCGCTGTTCCCCTTCACGAGGCTGCAGATGCCGCCGTGGCTCGCCGGCGCCTGCATGGCGTTCTCCTCCGTCAGCGTGGTGTGCTCCTCGCTGTTGTTGAGAAGGTACAGGAAACCAAGGCTGACCACCGTGTTGCAGATAACTGTAGAGTGACATTGACATTGCTCCTGTATACGTACATAGATTCCCCCTCTTCACCGTTTCATCACAGAAATGAAATGAGATGAGAAAAGGAAGGCCGATGGCGTCTCTTGTAATTTGTGGATCGCTCTGGACGCTGTTTGCTTTACAGGTTTTTTCGATTTTGGTCGGGTTCTTTTATTCTTTTATTTTCCATTTTATCTCTCCTGGTGAATTACCAGCTGTCAGTAATCGGTTGTACGTTTTTGCTTATCTTTTCGCTACAAAGCAGTTCTCATGGAAATGCTTACCATCGGCTGTCCGGCTAGAAATAAAAAATCGGACGTCTCAGTTGACAACAGTGTAGGTGCATAGTGAAACAGGTTAGGTGTACTCACGAGCCAACGGAGCAATGCATTCAAGCATGTTTCAAAATTTAAATGATTTTTTCTCTTAAACTATTTATCCGAATTTCAAACTAACTATATCATTGGATTCGTTATAATTAAATCTTTATAACAAGATATCACATGACTACATTCCGACGACTTTTTATTTTACTTTTTAAATGTTGCACACATTTTTACTGAAATGTTCCAACAAGCATTTGTTGGTGTTTTACTAGTGCATTAGTAATGTTTCATGTTATCTTTTTTATATGTTTCAGCAAATACATTTTTTATGTTTCAACAATAATTATAATTTGATATTTCAGTCTAAATATAAAAAATATTTCACTAGTCGGGACTTAATGTTTCATGTAATAATGATTATTGTTGCAGTCAATACTTTTTATATGTTGTACCTCTTTGGAACAATTTGTGAAGTGGGTTGAAACATCTCCACAAGTGATGAAACAATTATTTTTAAATAGTTCAACATAAGTTTGTTTTTTTTCTAAGAACACACATATATATTTTTATTAAAATATATTCATGTGAGATCTTGTTATAAAGATTTAATTACAACGAATAAAGTCATCTAATCAAATTATAGCGGTGTTATTGGATCATTTCCGGATTAGTTTCGCATCTCCCACTTTCAGCCTGTCCTTTTTTTTCCAGTTTCTTTTCATCTTTTATCTACCTTTAGTGTGTTTGTAAATAACTTCTATCCTATTTAATATAACACCAGCAAATCCTGGCATCGGTTCTAAAAAAAACATTCATAATGCTGGAGGGCCCATTCAAAATTTTCTTTCCTCTTTTGACCTAGTAGTGATTTGTTAGTAGGGGTGGAAACGAGCCGAGCCAGTTCGGCTTGCAGTGGCTTGTAACAAACTAGGCTTGGCTTGGCTCGGCTCGGCTCAGTTAGAGAAACAAGCTAAAACTTGAGCTCGGCTCGGCTCATTTCCTAGCTCGAGCCAGCTTGCAAGCCTTCCTGTTGAAACACCTCTTCATATATAATTTGTAATTATTAAAAAAAGTAAGAACAAATCATCAACATGTAAAATTTAAATAAGTTTTTATATTCAATTCTTAAAAATCTTAATGATAAATTTCAAGTTGTCAAATAATAACTCTATAAAAAGTTAAATAATCGATATAAACACATAATGGCCTAGGCTAGCGAGCCAAAACAAACGGCTCGTGAGCCAGCTTGGGCTCGGCTCATTTCAGCAACGAGCTGAAAAGGATACTTGGGCTTAGCTCGTTTGGCTTACGAGCCGAGCCAAGCCATCCAAGCTCGAGCCAAGCCCGAGCTGAGCTCACGAATCCGAGCTTTTTTTCCACCCCTATTTGTTAGGTCTTTATTTCACTACTACTACTTCAGATTTCTTAGATGGTGTGCTTCAATATTGTATTGGGCTCGATCCGTCTGTATTTTATGGGCCAACAGAATATTTTTTTTCGTATATACGTGCGTATACATACAAACTTTGTATATATGCGTGCAAATTTTTTATGTCTAAATAGTGTATACACATATGAAAAAGTTTATACATATAATTTTGTTGGATACTACCTCCACCATTTCAAGTTATAAGACGTTTTGACTTTGGTCAAAGTCAAACTACTCTAAGTTTGACTAACTTTGTAGAAAAAAATAGTAATATTTACAACACTACCATTGTTTCATTAAATCTATAATTAAATAAATTTTCATAATATATTTGTCTTGAATTAAAAATATTACTATTTTTTTTACAAATTAGTCAAACTTAGAGTAGTTTGACTTTGATTAAAGTCAAAATGTCTTATAATCTGAAACGGAGGGAGTACAAAGATAAAAAAATACACTTACACGTATAAACATAAACTTTATACGTATACATATAAAGGGTCTCATCTTTTTGCTTATGCTTATGCTTATCAGCTAAAATTTGAATTTTCATCCTTAAATTTGGAGTTGATTTTGAGGTTTTTTTTATCGAAGTTTATTTTTTAGCCTTTGTTTTTAGATCGCTAAGAACACATATATAAAAATTCTATTCACAAATTACTTTTCATTTTGCAAATATACCGTTTCTCTTATTTCGCGATGGCTCCGAAAGTTTGTACACATAACTACGTAAGGGCCGGACTGATCGTGCATTAAGGATTTCTCATTCCGTGCTCTCACGTATTATCTCCTTTGATTTCTAGTGTAATGAACCATCCATTTCTACATGTCATGCATATGCTTAGGAAAAAGCTATACATATGGATTTTATTTCTTACAAAATTTTTGCTAACGCTAATGTTACATATTGTAGTAAATCAATCTAGATCTACTATGACATCGACCTAGTTAAATCAAACGGGTGAGAACTTTGTTAACCTTTGTTAAGAGTTTAATTTGTAAGATTTTCTTTTAATACATATAGCGTTGTTCATATTTTCAACAACGTTTGCTTCCTACTCTTAATTTCTTTTTTAATTACTACAATGTGACGTGTCTGAAGTTCACATGGTGTACAACGTGGTCGCCATCCCGGTCGCCGCCGGCGCGCTGTTCCCCTTCACGAGGCTGCAGATGCCGCCGTGGCTCGCCGGCGCCTGCATGGCGTTCTCCTCCGTCGGCGTGGTGTGCTCCTCGCTGTTGTTGAGAAGATACAGAAAACCAAGGCTGACGACCATGTTGCAGATAACTGTAGAGTGACATTGGACGAGTAAAGAGGAGGTGTGTTGACGGCTGTTAAGTACCAAATTAAATTCGTCAATACCAGCATAAGACCGTAAATATAAAACATCCAACATAGTGGTAGAGTTTATTTCTAACAATTTCCACGAGTGTTGGTGTATATTCGTATGCAGGTGACAAACTACCTAAATTGAGAAGAAATATATATGAAAGAGGAGGAGAATCAAACTCGTATCCGAACTTATGGAGTTTTGGACCCAAAAACCTAATTAAACACCTCCAAATGTGTCAAACATTCATACCAATGGATTGAGGGGACCAAAATAAGTGTCCAGGCCGAAAACCGGAGCGAACATAGCCGTCTCGGGTTTGGTCGAACCCTCACGGAGGCCGTTGGCCCAGGCCCAAGTTCAGTTCGGTAGAAATCCGCTTCCCAATTACGGTTATGGCCGTTTTCACCGGTAGAAACCGTCATAAGCATGGACACTTGTCAATACAAAAGAGAAGATGCTCTTTGGATGCTTGGAGCATCTCCATACTCCCAAGACACTTTTCTACCTATAAATACCCCTCTCATCCTCACTTGTAAACAGACATCAAGATGTAGAGCTGAATTATAAGAGGCTCTAAGTATACTTAGGGCTCTTTATATGTTCTATAGTATACTTAGAATAGGGAGAGAGTAAAGTAGAAAAAATTGGAGGAATTCCAGAGTTGTCGGTAATCCTCTCATTATTCTTGTACTTTGTTAATTACTCCACTTTAATAGAAATATCATTCTGAGTAATTAAGATTTGCTTAGTGAGAATTAATTCTTGGTTAGTTCCTAATTACTATATGGGATCATTGTTCACTATGGTCTAGTAATATGTAGTGATTGCTTTAATGCTTGGCCAACGTTAGAGTAGTAATTAATTGCGTAGACGCGGTGTCTGGCTAATTAATTTTCAGTGATTACTGTGTATCTCACGGTACGTAGGTGGGTGTAGAGGTGGTGACAACCCTCAAGAGCACTTAAGTCCTCCACAGTACGTAGGTGGGTGTAGAGGTGGTGACAACCTCAAGAGCACTTAAGTCCTCGTCCGGTACGTATTAGAGCGACATCTGGAAATAGCGGGTTGACAGTTCCTGAAGTATCGTGTTAGGATTAAAATTAATCTTTCTATAGACACTGTTTTTCACTTGAAAATCCTCTCTACCATTTGCATATGTTTGCTTTGTGTCCTTGGATGAAATTGGAGAAGAGCTGAGCACACACGTTCCTTGTGGAAATCGATACTCGGAATACTGAATACTGAAGCTACATCGGTATTCTCCGTGTGCTTGTAGATTTTATTTGTGACGTTAAGAAATACCAACAACAATCTCGTTTACCATGTACGCGGATTCGAGGCTACTTCAAAGTTAATGTCAGGGATATTCACTTGATAACTCGGTTTATGGCCAATGGGTTTCCTTTAATTGGTAATATCCCCTTTACATCTTTGTTTACATTTCTGAATGATGGCGAAATATATTATCCTCCAATGCTAGATGCACATTATCACTCGGTAGTGTTGATTGGTTCAGAGATTGGAATCAACAATGGAAAATCATCAACATTCTATGTAGTTAGAGACAGTTTTGGATTCATTCACTGCAGCTACCACCTTCAAAACTATGGCGCACTACTAGTTTATTTGTGACTTGTCTTAAATTCTTATTATCCAGTTTAGTAGGTGGACCTATCTTTGTTCTTATGACGAAGCGTCAAATCTATGTATGCAATTATATTTGTGGAGTTTTGATTCTCATCATGGAGGCTCAAATCTATGTATCCAGTGTAATGTATTAGTGTAGTATTTGTGAACTTGTTCTCTTGTTATGGATGAAAGAGACATTATCCTTAATTTATCGATTTATGTATCCAATCCAGTATTTGTGTTATTTCTTTTATTTTCATTATGAACGAAATAGTTATCAATTTATGCATCCAATCCAGTATTTGTGTTATTTCTTTTATTTTCATTATGAACGAAATAGTTAGTATTGTTCTGGACATGTTCGTGCGACGGAAAAAATAATTACATTACTTGCTTCAAATAATTTGTTGCGTGCATGCTGGAACACATTGGGCATATTTTCTTTTTAATTAAGTACTACACTAATTACTACTAGTAATCGTATTGCACGTTTCCCATAATATATAAGCATACTCAAAGTTTAATGCATTGATTTTCCAATGATATGTATATCACACGACATATACAAAGTACTAAAAGTATAAAATTGTCTCAAAATAGTACTCTAGTAAATAACATTTACATGATCAACAATAATATTCTATCGTGTGACCAGTAGAAATTTATATGGTAAGCAAACCATAGAGGTTTATATCTCAGTTACTTTCAAGACATTAATTGTCACGTAATAGTACTCTAGTAAATTGTTATCGGAATAGTACTCGGTGTAGTTGCCTTAACTGCAGTGAACAGAAGGAAATGTCGAGTGTGAACATGCTGGAAACGTCTTAAAAATTGAAATGGCAACTCTGTATTTCTGGTATGGACTTACAGTGTATCCCGTGAACATGTCCAAACTATATTAGTTGAGCACTGGAAGGGATTTCACACTGCACATGTCCATCATCCTAGCAGTTGCAACCCCTCCTAACGAAAGAAAAATAATTCAATAAGGAAAAACTTATCAAAGGCCAATGATTTTGAACCCATCCCTTCGTCCAAAGAAACCCCTTCTAGTTGTGATTCTAAGTTATTTCACTCTACAAGTAAAGTGATATTCAAATGAGAACACATCATATATACATATATTATTTGTATCACAATACTCCACATAAACTTTTGATTGCTGAGAAAAATAGCAATTCAAAATAGCATCCTCAAGCATTCATATCATCAAAGATCTTGTAAAATGTGAGGCACATGATTTTCTAGTAGCAGATTAGAATAGAAAAATAATATGAAAAACATGAATTATTTAAAAATTACAACTCTGACAAAATGAAGAACTAATGAATGCATTGAATTCCCTCAAATCTGGACCTAACTACATAACCTAACAGCACAGGAATCAACACTTCAGGGTATTTATGGCCTAAACAGAATTCACATGACACCAATTGTTGGGAGGAATTATTCCTTAATGAAAATTCAAAAATGATGAGGAAAAAGAGCACCCTCTCTTTGACCATCGCCTGTACATCGCAATGTTTCATCATCAACCATCCATAAATCAAGACTATTGATACCATACATCAGTTGTCCTCACACACATGATGTAAAATTGTATCTTTGTTAAAAAAAAGTGTACATGTTAGTTTGGCAAGGTAAAAAAGTATCTTGCAGTGCTTTATAGGGAAACAAAGAAAAATGGAGAAAAAAAAGCTACAATTGACAGTTTTTTAGAAATATTGTGAATTGAAGAAAATCATAAAGTTCTACACGATTTATATCAATTAAGTAGACTAAATACACATTATTCTTGTTCTCCATGAACTACAGTGTAGTATACATGTCAATACCAATAAACATTTGCACTAAAATTGACACATCGACACTCAAGAGGTGTACTAAGCCATTTAGGAACTTCAAGTGACACCCTTTCTCACCTTTTCTTTTCGTTTCCTGATTGCAACCTTTGCATAGTTGGATTTGTTCAAAACATTAGTCTAGACCAGATCAAGAGAGCCCCAGATGGTTCATTGTAATGCCATCGAATATATTCAAGTCATCTAGGCTCCTGTCATCGTTGAACACCTAACATCCAATTTATGCTTCAGAATAATAGAATTCGAACACCTGACATCCAATTTATGCTTCAAAACAATAGAATTCTCTTGGTCACCGTTTCTGCAAGCACAACCTTAGAGCAGAATGATTCAGCAATTTCACTTTAAAAAAATAAAAAAAAAAGTCCTCGAGCTATTTAAAGTGTAATATAAGCTCAATAGTGTACAGCGATCGCAGGCTTCAGATTTAACACGCTATGGACTTTTTTGTATTCCACGTTGAATTTCTAATCCTACTTGCGTTATACTTGAAAAATACGGGAAATAAAATTTAAGAATTGCTAAAAGTTGTTTGACAACACAAAGAAAAAGTTAGGCCCTAATTAGCACATCTATATCTTGTATGACATAACTTAAAAGTACATCTATATCTTGCAAACGATACATAGTTTGTCCTTTAAATAGTCAGTGTACCCTAAGCAAGCAAATATTCCACTAATTTCCTCACTTGTCGCATAGCACAATACTCAGTGTACCCAAATCTAAATTGGATTCGACAATAATCATATGTGTATTCCTTAGATTACAAAATAAATATCAAAAAAGAAGACCATTTAACTGAAGATATAAAAAAGAACTGCTTCAATCCAAGGAGCTAAAGCTTTTTTTTTTTCCTTTCAAAACTCTGTAGAAACTGCTTCCATCTATGCATATAAATCTTTTCACAGATGAATACGGAAACAAAGATTTAAACATGTTCATGCCCTCTCGACGGGAGGTAATACTCTACTCTTGTTTGAGGATTGTATCCGTCAAATATTGTATTTGATCAAATGATCTTGTTTTGGCCAATGCCCTAAGAGGGGTCCCAGCTCTGTTTATATGGGTTGGGGGTATGTGTTGCAAGTAGAAAATCTAGCCAAACTCGACCGAAGCTTCCTTAATAAATATTACAAAAGAAAACCCAAATAGGGATATAGAATCGTACCTTCTCGCAGTTGTGGCCCACCTTCTGATAGCAGTCAGATATAAAGGCTATATGTAGGTATCCCATATCTATAATCTCCATGTGTTCTAATAAATATGTGCCATAATAAGATGCTAAAATGATGATTTTCAATTATATCCGTATACAAGTTAAAGCCTGAACTTAATGGAAAATGAACTAATCCTACCAAAATCTTGCAAAGTTTCTACATTCCTAAACAGGCTACGAAAGTGTCGACCAAAGTCTGTCTGCAGTAGATCTTGGTGTCATACTTTGCTAACTGGCCAACCCTGATCAAGGTAGCTAGTACGAAGAGCAAAATACAACACACATACGCACACATGGTTAGAACAGAACTACTGGTTGAGCTGACAAGTAATTACCAAAAGCTATTCAGGAAAGTATTGGACACGTGATGGCTGCCACTGTTACGCATCAGTCCATCACCAGATTTCACAACCCACGGAGAAGACCGCCATGCCTTGTATTGTCGATTGGAGACTTTCTTAATGTATCTGAAATCCGGCTCAAAAGTAGCATGGGTTCAAGATTCTATCTGCAATGTTTGGATACAATGCGCCTAAGGCTCTGTTTAGTTCCCTAGCAAAAATTTTATACCCTATCATATCGAATGTTTGGACACATGTATAGAGTGCCAAATATAAACGAAAAAATAATTAATTATACGGATTGCGTGTAAATTGCGAGACGAATCTTTTAAACCTAATTGCGCCATGATTTGATAATATGGTGCTACAGTAAACATTTGCTAATGATAGTTTAATTAGGCTTAATAAATTCGTCTCGCGGTTTACATGCGAATTCTATAATTATTTTTGTTATTAGACTACGTTTAATACTCCAAATGTGTGTCCATATATCTGATGTGACTTGCCAAAATTTTACACCCCTAGAACTAAACACAGCCTAAAGCATTGTCACGAGGAAAGCTAACAAGGCGCATACAAAATCATCTCAAAGCACCTACAGCTCATCATATATCAGGCATCAGCTTGAACGAATTTTCCTCAGATGAAGGCAATAGAAATCAACTACATATCAGAACAAACGCTACATCCAACATACACTAGAAAATTAGCACGCCAAGTGGCGCGCTCATTATAGCTCGTGTCTACTTTCTAATTAGTTTCCAAAATTCAGGTCTATAAAAGGTTGGCAAATGAAAGATTCAATGGTGTTATTAACTTATGCAACAAGTTTAGCTAAATTAGCTTCCATGGCACTTCTGCTAAAAAAAACCCTTGAAGAACGATCATCGAAAACTGGATAGAACTATAGATAAATATATTTTCATGAATTCACTAAGATAAAAAAAAAGCCTGATACTACCATAGTTGTTCCGGTCTAGCTTCTAGCTATGGCACAATGAATAAACACAACAATGTAGTTACACGGAAAACAAAAATAAAGTTTAGAACCACAGTCTTTCACACATTTTAAATGCCAGAGGTCATGATTTCGAGCACCTTGTAGGCGGTAGCAATTTCCATCTTCAATATCTTACATATCCCTAGAAATGTCAGGAGGTGAACACAAATTAGTTGGACCTAGACTGACTGATAGAAGGAGATCAAGAGCAAGAGACATAAGTTAAGCCAGATTGTCCTGGTGGGCTAGTGGCACAACAGCAAAAGCTTGAAACAACATTCCTTAGTTTTTAAGGAAAATTGTTGTTTCTCAATTGTTAGTTCTTATTATGGGTGCATTCAAATGATAATGGAACAACCCGTTGATAGACCCATCAAAGTGATAACATCCACCCAACAGAACAAATAGGATGAGGGAGCGATATTCAGAAAAAAATATCTCCTCAGAAAATATTATATTCTTTATATATTTGTCAGATAATTGCAAAAATGCATATTCAGATACAGAGAATGTGGAAAGAAATATACAGAGAATGTGGAAAGAAATATAACAAGCTCATGATGTATTAACTTAAGAATGTGGTCATTATGAACAGTTGCAATCGATCGCAACTTCAGAATTTCTCAAGTAATACTCAGGACATTCCCTTGAATAGAACACTTGCAATTAGGGCACTAACCAATTATGATGCAAATGTCAGTAAATGGCGCCAGTTTTATAGATCATTTTCTTTTGTCAAGAGGAGAAGTATTCTTGAAAGAAACTATTGTGCAGGATTGAGACCAAAGAAAAAAACTATGTATCAATGCAGGATGATTATAAGTGTTATTAGAAAGGGTATTCAGGAAAAAAAAATCAAACTTGAGTTTTGTCAAGAACTATTCCTGATTATGTTCTTTGAGCACATTAATATTTCTGTTCCAGATTATGCTAATTGTGTATATACTAATAGATCTAACTCATGTATAATTCGATTGCTACTAAGATGAAATCAGTAATACATAACTTAACTGATTAATAATCCATATAAGAGTTTCATATGACAGCATCAAATTCTGCAATTCCAAGTTGTGTGTTTCTCCTGGATTTCTGCAGAAGTAGTAGTAGCAATAGAGCAATTAATACACTATCCAACAAAATAGTCCTAACTGTGCTATCAAATGCAACTCTAAGAAAGAACGAAATATTTTCTTTCTTGGTCATTTCATCGAACACCATGAATGCACAGTTCGCACTACAAAACAGCAACCACACGTTTAGGGAAATAAATGGAACAAACAGTGCACTGTAGCTTGCTCACCACCGCTGGCCATGGCCACGACCGATAAGCGCGGCCTTCACGGCCTCGAGCGGAGGCCAGCAGTGGGGCCAACCACCGCGGCACGCCCGGCGGCATAGTAGGAGTAGGACGCGGTTGACGACGCAGGGAAGGGGCGGGCAGTGGGCGAAGAGCCGGCTGGCCGGCGCACGCGCAGGGTGGCCGCATTGGCTGGCGCCTCAGCAACGACGATCGTGGAAGGAGGTGGCATCTTACAGGTAGGGGTGGGCATTCGGTTTTACCGAAAAATTCGGTCTCGGTTTTCGGTTTTTCGGTCAGTTCGGTCTTTGAAAACTCAGGACCAAATTTCATCAAAAAAATCTCAGGATCAGCAAATTCAGTCTCGGTCTCGGTCTTACCAAAATTTTTCAGGAGTAAGTTTGGAATGAAAAAATTTGACAGAGGCGGCGCTGGCGCGATGGAGGACGGAGGCGTCGCCAACGCGGTGGAGGGCGGAGGCGGCAGCGGCGCGGTGGAGGACGGTGGCGGCGGCGGCGGCGCGGTGGAGGCAGTCAGGCGGAGGCCAAGCGCGATGGGAGTGCGGCAATGGTAGGGTTGTATCATTTCTAGGGTTTGTTTTAGTGGGCTTATTGGGTTTCCTAGGCCTATTGGGCTAAAATTTCGGTCATTTTGGTTAACCGAGCCCAATAACCGAAATGACCGAAATAATTCGGTCTTTCGAGGGCTGGGACCGAACAGATAACCGAATTTCTCAGTGTTGGTCTCGGTCTTTTTGGTTCACTTCTTCGGTTCGGTCTAAATATGCCCACCCATACTTACAGGCGAGGGGTGGCTCTGGTGCGGACGTGCGGCAAGGGAGGCTCCGAACGGATCGACGAGGGACGGTACTGATGCAGAGCAGCACGCTGGAGACAGCCCGCGAATAGTCGGTGAAGGGACGACTATTTCTTTGCAAGGCTTCACCATATCTACCGTTGGTTCCTAATCCAATGGATGTGTGTGCAAATTAAACCCTGGAATCGGCAGCCACGTGGCGCACTAATCACCCGAGATGGTGCGTGGAATTCGGTATAAGAGATTGAGCTCAAGCTCTGTCTCTACTTCCTCCTTCACGATCCTTGCAGAGGCTAGCCGGAGCACCGCATCCGCTTCATTCACTGAGCTCGCATTTATCCCCTCCACCGAGCTTTGCACCCCTAAGCTTAACCACCTCGTCAAGTTTGAGAGCGGCGGTCAGCCAAGCAGAGAAGGCGGTGCTAGAGCTCGACAGAGCAGTGACACTCTTGGCATAGAGGAGGGCGGCGAAGAGCGCTGGAGTCGAGAGGATGGTCACTAGCGTAGCTCACGCCATCCTCCACCACACTGATAGTTCGACGCCCACCGAAGTCATTGCCACCACCGCTATCGGCTCGAATCGAGTATGAGCCCAAGCGGCAGTGGTGCGTCCATCGGGTTTCCTTGGAGGTTCAGAGAGGATACTGATGGCAACGTCTTTAAAAGAAGTCCACACTCGGCATCAGTAATCAATGCATAGATTGAATAGGGAGGGAAATGGAGAAGAGAAGGGAGAGAGAAAGCAAGATGGTGGTCAATGGCAAGTGGACTCTGTAATTTTTTTTTTAGGATTTTTCTTATTGGATAGCCACATCAACATCATGCAGGTGAAATCCGCCTTGGTTTGGCCTAAGCAGGGTAAGGTAAATGGTATTAAAAAGCTAAGGAGGTGTCGATACACGATTTTAAAGTTGAAAGGTGAACTTTAAACAAAATGAAGAATTCAGGAGATCAAATTAATGGACTAATCCCTGAACACTAATTCCATCGAGGGATTAACATCCTAGTCCAAAGTTCTTCTCTGGACTTGGACTAGTGCCTGGCTTGCTAGCTGCCCTGCCTGAGCTCGTGAGCACATAGCAAAGAGAAATGTCACATATATGGCACGTCATCAGTATCGGACAATGCTGGCCACTTGTCATAGTGCTTTTCATTGAGACTTTAAGAAGTTTCTACTCCCTCCGTCAAAAAAAAAACAAATCCGAGTTTTCGTGTTCAACGTTTGACTGTTCGTCTTATTTAAAAAAATTATAAAAAAAATTAAAAAGATAAGTCACACATAAATTATTAATCATGTTTTATCATCTAACAATAATGAAAATACTAATTATAAAAAAATTTCATATAAGACGGACAGTCAAACGTTGGACACGGAAACCAGGGTTTGTCTTTTTTTTTTTTGGACGGAGGGAGTATGTCAGTATTGACTAGTGGCTATTGGTGACGAAGAAGACACAAGCAAACTGTAAACAACACATACAGAGAAGAAAGTTGTAGGCGATTTTTAATTTTCGCTATGATTCGATGATAGTGTCATGAACTCATGATAAAAGGCACACGATAGTGTCAAAAGGGCAAGAGAAATGCCACATGTCACATCATCGGTACTATAGGGGTTTGGGCCATCGGTGACTCGGTGCTGCAAAAGACAAACCATTTGTAATGTTCTCTGATCATGATAGCACTGAATATACCAAAAAAAAAAACGTGGTTCAGCTAATGCAGACATGAAAAGGTCACATTTACGATCGATCGTGTCATCGATCACTACGTACGGTGCATTCTTAACCATTGGCCATGCATTATTGTACTAACTTGCCTAGTTAGGACTTAATTTTGCTCCATTATACAGTGCAATTCTTGCGTGGAAGCATAATAATCTCACCTTTTGCGGCTAATAGTCAGAGATTCTTACACAAAACGTATCGATTATCATCATTATCACTTTAACCATTCATCGAAAAAACTTCAATCAGCACAGCACTTATTGTTTTTAAGATAATAAAAATGGTTTACATTTTCGGACTCTATCGACAGAGAAACAACCAATAAATTAAAATAATTATATAGAGTGATTGGACATGTTGCATTGAAAGTTAAGATAAATAGAATATATTTTAGTAATTAATTATATAGGTACTATGCTATCCAAAACGAAATAAAAGGCTACAACCTCCAAGAGTATAGCACCACAGTGTATAGTATCTTACTATTTTTGTGCTAGCATCAAAGATAAGTGTGAAGCCAGATGAGAGACCTGAAGATAACCTGCATATAGCCTATTTTCTATTATAAAAACTTTATCATTTTAGTAATACCAATTAATTTACCAATATTATGCACCAGCTTCAAATGGAACTAGTTTTCTTGACCTGGACATCCCCCACAAGTCAATTCGCAATTATATTTTTGCCACAAGTCAATTCACAATTATATTTTTTGCACCATGGAGAGGAGGACTTTTCAAAGCAAATAAGATACATCGCCAAGCAAATTGCTCAATATGACATTCAAAGAAATGGTATTGAATTGTCTCTTGCACATTAGAAAACAATTTTGCTTATCACCCCTTAATCCCCTTTTGCAAGGTTATCCTTTGATAAAAGATTAATTACTTGACCAATATTATGCATTGGCTTCGAATAAAGCCAATTTTCTTGACCGGGACATCCCCCATAAGTCAATTCACAATTATATTTTTGGCACTGTGGGGAGGACGTTTGAAAGCAAATAAGATACATTGCCAAGTCAAGCAAATCGATCTATGTGACATTCAAAGAAATGGTATTGAATTGTCTCTTGCACATTAGAAAACAATTTTGCTTATCGCCCCCTAGTTCCTCTTTGCAAGGTTATCATTTGTTAAAAAATTAATTACTTCTTATGAAAGAACCACATAAACATTTTGATGATTTTTAGTGGCACCTTCGTCTTCTATAATATTGCCTTGCGGCGCATGATCGTAGTGAACATTACTATATCATAAGATTGAGTGAACATTGGTTATTTTTATGCCTCAATCGAATAAAGCAATCATTTTTATTTGAAAATGTTATATTAGCTAGCCAGGTACGTATCAAATCATCTCCTTCGACTAGCTTGGGACCAATAATTATCAACATTTAGTGATATTGTGCCATAACATTGATTCCTTCCGGCTACGTTACATAAATAACGTATTTATCTTTTGGAGGATATGTTCAATCAACACAGCACTCATGGATTTTAGTGATGGCATGCAAATGGTTCTTTTTGGAAAAGATAAACAATGAAGAGAATAAATGTAAAGAACCAGATTTGATTATAAATATGCGGCCGGATTTTGCATATGTAAGCAGCAGATCATCAGAATTCAGAGCTAATGCATTAATCCATCATCCACACTCGTGAGGGCTGTCAGGTGCCCATCTGACGCCACGTACGTCCAACCAGCGCGTTTCATGCTCTGCACAAACTAGTACTCCCTCCGTCTCCTAATACAAGAGAATTTGATATTTTGCTGGTACTGTTTGACCACTCATCTTATTTAAAAAATTTATATAAATATACAACATAAAAAGTTATATTTAAAGTACTTTTGATAATAAAGTAAGTCGAAAAAAATAATAATTGTAAAAATTCTTGAATAAGACGATGGTTAAACAGTGTAAACAAAGAGTCAAAATCCGTTATATTAAAGAACGGAGGGGCGGAAAAAAGAGAGCAATAGTTTGATTGTTATTCATGTACTCCCTCCGTAAAAAAAAAAAAAGAGGATGTGACCACTCTTAGGAGTATAAATCTGGACTATCCTTTGTCCAGATTTGTTGTCCTAGGTTGAGTTTTTTTTTGACAGAGAAAGTACTCCATCCGTTTTAGGTTACAAGTCGTTTTGACTCTAGTTAAAGTTAAATCGCTTCAAATTTGACCAAATTTATAGAAAAAAACAGTAACATTTTTAACCCAAGACAAATTTATTATAAAAATATATTTAATTATCGATTTAAGAAAATAATTTGGTATTGTAAATATACTATATTTGTTTATAAAGTTAGTTAAATTTGAAGTAGTTTGACTTTGACCAAAGTCAAAACGACTTATAATATGAAACGAAGGGAGTATCGTTTTGTTTATTAGGTGAAAGATGCATATACAAAACTATTCTCAAGCATTTCACGTGCCTTTTTATCGTGCATTTAATGTGACAAAAATCAACGGCAAAAAACCCTACATCAATAAAATTATATTAAAAATGCACATGTCTAAGTAGTACTGTATATATTTGTGAAGAACAAGATTCAAGTGATACTTGTGAACGCCAAATTAAGTTTTGAAATTGATGGCATATGGTTCCACATCACACCACTGGTGCTTATTAATTAACTAAACGATCGATCGCTATCATTGGCTGATTTTCGTGAAATCAACATTTGTCCCCCCGCCAAATATTGGTAATTAAGTGTGAATTGAGCATAAAGTTAAAAGTGCCACCTTTTCAAATGTGGTAACAACACTTTTATTGGAGCCATTTATTTTCTCCGCAAAAATTTTACTTCGTTACAAATAAGGCCTTAGCATGTTATGGTTGATGGGACTAGGGACTGTTTAAGTAATTTTAGATTATGAGAATCAACTAATGGGAATTCAGATGGTAGAAATCTAGAAAAATTGGAAAAAAAACATCTTCTGACTTATAGTGAATTTCCTGGATTTTAATTTCTTTATGATTAAATTGATTGTAAGAGATGCCGCAGCGGCTAAAGACACCCTAAATAGCTTGTAGATATTAAGATACACATCTAGATTCATGATGTATCACTTCTGGTGGAGGCCTAGGATACAAGCTTCATGCAAATTCTATACAATTTTTTGAGAGAAAAAAGCTTGGATTTTACATATAGAACCAGGGCAAGATGACATAACTTAGTTGTAGGCGTGTCTTCAAGCTGACTCCATAATTTGAGTACATATATAATAGTCTAGTTTAGTATACGTGCTATGTATATCCTATCGGTTCATTCTACTTTACATGCGAGTGGTGGTCGATCGAGCAGAGAAACTTGTGGGTTCGTCCATTCTTATCCGTCCTCAGATTCAGCCTAAAGCTCTTGGCCCGTCACACTCAACCTATTGATCTGAATATTTGGCACAAGTAACTAACACTTGAACCCACCAATAAATCAAAATAAATAAATTTACAATTTATTCTAAACTACAAATAAGTTAACGGTTTAGCCGCACACCGTTAAAGCCGCTTTTTGGGTCTCCTCACGCACCAGGCTGCACTTGAGCGGCAGAATCCAACCCCAACACGTCCATCTCTCCCTCGATCACTTGGTGAAAAAGTTTTTTTTGTGTCGCATTAAATATACGGACACGCTAAAATATTAAACATAGTCTAATAATAAAATATATTATATATTCCTTCTGTAAACTGCGAGACGAATTTATTGAAGCACCATATTATCAAATTATGGTGTAATTAAGCTTAAAAGATTCATCTCGCAATTAGTTTTTCTATTATATTTAATACTTCATGTATATATCCAAAATTTTCTGTTCGAGAACTAAACGGCATAAGATAAGCTAGTTGCATGCACCACGGCGTCCACCCGTGGACCGGCCCCACACCATCCTCGTGGGCCCGCTTGTCAGTGACGTTACGGGAGCTACAACTTGGGTAGGTCGCTTGCTGGGTTTGTTGTTGTTGGGGGACTCGCTGGATTCCAGATTCTGTTCGGCTGGATAGCGACGGCCACCGTTTTGCGACCACCACCAGATTCTCTGCGCGCCACTCCTACCTACGATCGACTTGTGTGGATCTCTTCTACTTTTCGAGTTTTGTCCCGTGTGTGTGCAATGCATTGCACCTGCATGGTCAGCCAGCCGCATCATCCGCCCGTACACGTGTCCTGCATCGACGGCGCAGACGGTCTGTCCAGAAAGGTCGTCAGCTCAGGGCACTTCCGTGATGCAAGGGCACTGTGTGTTGCCAAACGGAATCCCTTCAGTTCGCTCCTTTTCTTTTCTTTTCTTTTCCTTTTTCTATAATTTTCCTTGCTTTCACCATTGCTCTCAAATCTGGCTCCGTTCATGCCATGCATACTCTCCTCCTTTCGTGTCACTAAAAGATACGAAATGTTACACATTATTAGAATCTGAATAGGTACTAAATGTATCATATTTTATATTGGACTTATTTCACCAAGAGAGTAATTATTGGGAAGGTTTTACAGAAGCAGATTTGGCAAGAGGCTCATATATGCATTGAGATCCTCTGCCTCTAAAGATATCGTGCCATTATCATTCTCATATAGGATATCTTATAGTATTACGAATATAAACAGGCTATCATTCCGAATTCGTAGTCCTAACAAATATCCCATTCAATTATAGGTTCTATATTTTGAAACGGATGAGTATATTCAAGGTTCATCGGACCCACGTGTCAGCTGATTGCTTATTCTTATATTATAAGACAGATGAGGACCTGTTTGGTAGAACTCTAACTCCTAAATTTAACTTCAGAAGTTAGTTATGGAGTGGAGTTGTGGAGCTGCCTAAACCTAGCTTCACTTCTTTAGTTTATTTTGTGAGAGAGCTACACCTAGCTTCGCTTCTATTTTTGGTGGAGCTGAAACTGTAGATGTGCCCGGAGTATATTCAGGGTTCATCGGACCCACGCGACAGCTGACGGCTTCAAGGGCTCTCGTGGGAAATTGAGGGTGCTATAAAAGCAGCCGCCATGAGCCACAGCCACACCCGCTGTGGGAAGGGAAGAGCCAGAGAGGCCACACACACACAAGCACAACACAAAAGTGGCCATGGCTCTCCTCCTCTCCTACCCCAGGCGCCACCCATCCATCCACCTCCTCATCCTCTCCGCCTACGCCCTCTTCCTCCTCCCAATCTTGGGTGGGTCTTGGTTCTTGGATCATCCACTTCATTGCCATCTATCAGAAATTGCTTCTTCTTTCTGATTTTGTTTCTTTGTTTGTGATGGATGTTTTTTTGTGGTGTCTGATTGTTAGATGGATTGGAGCTGGGAGGAGATGGGCTCTACAGGGAGATCCTCAGGGATGAGACGGTGCTCAGGCTCAAAGAACTTGGCAAGGTCAGGTTCTTCATGTCGTTGGAATATTCAGTTCTTTGATCCACTTTTTAAGGGGAATCTCGTCCGGATTGTATAGATTGTTTGGGCTCCTGCATGCTGCTACCTCTGTTTGTTGCTAATTCAGATAGCTTCATAATTGGAAATATAAATTAATTCTAGGTGTTATATGTGGACAGCTATTGACACCCAAATGACCATATATAGGTTTAAAAAAATATCTGTGGGGTTCATGTGTGTACACTTCTTTGTTCATCAGATGAACAGTGTAAATTTCATTTTTAGGATACAATTTCACTCTTTCCTCGGAGAGAATACAATTTCATTTTGTATAACTTACCAGTACAGACCATATCAAGACAGCTAGCTGCAGGCTACTCGAAAATTATGCAAAAGGATTGCAAATATATTCTAGGCTTCTCATCTCTTCTTTTTTGGGGTGAATTTCATTTTACTAGGCGTTAAAGCATCAAACTTTTGTAAGGCTTTTGTTCCTTTTCTCTATTAGTTATGTTTATTGGTCATTCCAAAGAATCATATCCATCTCCTGTATTCGGGTGAGATGACCTTACGCTATGAAGGTTGCTCAATTTTTACGTTCTCCAGTTGAAATATTAAATATATATAAACTGAACAAAATCCTGGTTTCAAAGATCCGTGCTGCACCTTATTTTTACTCTATTGCCTAACAGTTTAGCCATGCAGTCCTAACACGGCGTCGTTTTGTGTGAATCAGATATCTGATGGGGAAGGTTACCTTGAGAGGACATTTTTGAGTCCTGCCTCAATCAGAGCCTCTGCTGTCATTATCAGCTGGATGAAAGATGCCGGACTTACCACGTAGATTTTTCTTCTCTTGTTTATACTGCAGTCATTTTCTCAAACTTTGACCTTTGCTGACCAATATATGCCTTATATTAAGGTGGATTGATCAAATGGGGAATATTCATGGTCGATTTGAACCGACCAACTCAACCAAGGAGGCCTTGTTGATCGGATCTCACATGGTGAGAAATAGATATATCTTTTCATACTGTCGCACATCTTCTAGTTAAATAAAATCACTGATAAAAAAAATAAATCTTGTTTTTTTTTGGGGGGAAAACAGGACACTGTTATTGATGCTGGCATGTATGACGGAGCTTTGGGTATTATCTCTGCAATCTCTGCTTTGAAGGTTTTGAAAGTTACTGGGAGACTTCAGAGACTTACTAGACCAGTAGAGGTTAGATAAAAATTAATTACCCTAGATAAAATGTTTTCATCAGTGTGCT
Organism: Oryza sativa Japonica Group; assembly: GCF_034140825.1. Taxonomy (NCBI): domain Eukaryota; kingdom Viridiplantae; phylum Streptophyta; class Magnoliopsida; order Poales; family Poaceae; genus Oryza; species Oryza sativa. The sequence continues at coordinate 28,363,396 of NC_089040.1, read as the reverse complement.
AGTGATGTTACTACTTTATCATCATAGTTTGTTTCTTTCATAAGAATATATGTATTGGGTTACATTAGTCGCTATCCTACTCCTTACTAGTTGCATGATGAGTCACATGTGTCCTACAAATAAGACATTTATCTGCACATAACTTGTCTCTGTCTTGTGTATTTTACTAGTATCTTAGTATGTGTCATCCACATCATCGATCTCGTGTTGATTTAAATTAGCATAGTAGGTTTCAAAGAACGTGAATGGGCTGCTATCACAATAGATTATCAGAAAGACTACAGATATAGACATATTTAATCCAGGATGAATCCATTATATAATGTCTCTTTACTCAGTTGGCTGTTTCCCTGCTTATGTAGAGAAGAACCTATACCTTATTCTGATATCTATAATTCATAAAGCTGTTGGGCCTCACGGTTGCCTGGTAAACCTCAGGTGATTGCATTCAGCGATGAGGAGGGTGTTAGATTCCAAACAACTTTTCTGGGAAGCGCCGCTGTAGCTGGTACACTACCTGAATCAATTTTACAAGTATCTGACAAGAGGTTGTCTTTTTTCGCATAAATCAACCGAACTGTTTTTTGAAATTGTTTGCTGATTCAGTATATATTTTGCATTCAACTTCTTCAGTGGCACGACAGTTCAAGATGTCCTAAAGCTGAATTCTCTTGAGGGCACTGCTAATGCTCTTGGTGAAGTAAGGTACAGCCCGGAGTCTGTCGGGAGTTATGTCGAGGTATACAAGACTGTATTATTTTAATCTAGGTGTATAACAGATATAAGAAATTTAGCATTTACCATTCTTTTTCATTACTATTTTGGTTAGGTTCACATTGAACAAGGGCCTGTCCTGGAAGCCCTTCGTTATCCGCTTGGTGTTGTAAAAGGAATTGCAGGACAGACGCGATTAAAGGTGCAATCACTTTCTAGTTAATACTTTTTTGGTCAAGAGTAAGCGGTGACACTTATAGAACTATATATGTGAGCCAAAACAAAAATATGACTTGTTTCTGAAAACAAAACTAAAAGATGACCAGGTAGCATTGCATACTAAATTTAGACCAACTTTTCCAAACAATTGGCATGCTAAAATGACCAGGACCTAGTAAACAATCAAGTAAGCAATTATATTGCTGGTCATTCTTTAGCAAAGAATGTCAGTGCTCGAAGTCAACGCTGAGGTCAGGTACTATTAATCAGTGACAACTGAAGAACTTTATTAGTACTTCACAAGATTCTCGTTTAACAAACTATTTTGAAAGACTGCACCAGCGTAGAGTTGGTACTTGCAAATCAAGTAAAATGTTATAGCATGAGCTTTCTTTAATAAACAGTGATAACCAGCTTAGCTGACTATCACCAAGGTTGATGTTTGATATTGTTCTGAATTATCCAAATCCGTTAATCTCAGTGTGATTTTAGCATGAGCAGTGCTTCCTTACACTACAAAAACTAATTAAACTAGTTTTCAATCTCGATGCCCACAGTAACAGATTAGTAGGTGCTGGCCAAAATATAATCGATCAAACAAGCTGGGCTTGCTTTCAACTGCCATTGCTTAGCAACTTTCTGGTTTCTTTAGGTAATTATAAATGGTTCACAAGGGCATGCTGGCACGGTTCCAATGAAATTGCGCCGTGATCCGATGGTTGCAGCTGCAGAGCTCGTCCTGACACTGGAGACGCTCTGCAAAGAACCCAACAAGTTCCTCACCTACGACGAGGAATGCGGCTGCTTCACTGAGGAATCCCTCGCCGGACTCGTCTGCACCGTCGGCGAGCTCCTGACATGGCCCAGCGCCAGCAACGTCATACCAGGCCAGGTAATGTAATGTATAATTCAGCTTGATCATTGCTGGTGATGATGCTTCCAGGTAAGCTAAGCTGGCTCTGCTGAAGCTTTTGGAGTTTGGTGATCTTATGCAGGTGAACTTCACGGTGGACATACGCGCCATGGACGACAAGGTGAGGGAGACGATCGTCACCAGCTTCTCGAGGCTTGTTCTTCAGAGATGCGACGACAGATTGGTCGACTGCGCCGTCGAGCAGAAGGTGCCAAGAAACCGAAGCATTTCGCTTGTGATTTCGCGATGTTTTTTTTGTTTTGCAGGTGGTCTGGTGTTAAAACTGCGGATTGGTTGGTGTTTGTTTTTTTGCAGCACGCGGCGGCGGCGACGCCGTGCGACGCGGAGCTGACGTCGCGGCTGGAGCGCGCGACGCGGTCGACGATCTCGTCGATGGCGGCGGGCGTGCGCCGGGCCGGCGGCGAGACGCCGGTGCTGATGAGCGGAGCGGGGCACGACGCGATGGCGATGGCGAGGCTGACGAAGGTGGGGATGCTGTTCGTGCGGTGCCGCGGCGGCGTGAGCCACTCGCCGGAGGAGTCCGTGATGGACGACGACGTCTGGGCCGCCGGCCTCGCGCTGGTCAACTTCATTGACCAGAACGCGGTGGATGCGGCGGCGGCGACGGCGGCGGAATCGTGACGACGACGGCGGCGATTCTTTTGGTAGGTGTGTGCCTAGTAGCCTACAAATTGTAAATATGGATTTGCTTGTTACATTTGTCAAGAAATAAAATTGAATTCAATTCGTTGAGACGTTCAGTACTGCTTATCTTTATTTTATATTTTATGGTTGCAGTTACTCTAAGTTCAAGTTCTTAAGTTTAACTCTCTATAGAATCGAATTTCAGACTGCATTATTTGAAAGGCTAAGTTTACAATTGGGAGGCTGCATATATTTAATTGGATGTAGATGCTAGATAAAAAGTACCATTCTCAGAGAAAAATAATAATTTTATCTTTTTTAATGTTTTTTCGTTATTTTTGAGTGAGAATCGTGCTGCATCACGCCATCAATACTGTAACTGACGAGTTGGCCCAACAGATATAGAACGTAAGTTTGCCATCAATCCCGTTCCAGCCCAACCAAATATATATAGGCCCAAAATGGTTCCGAGTGCCGCTCCGGCCCAATATATATGAGCGTCACGTAGATCGTACTCCCTCTATTCTAAATTGATCTACATATTTCATAGTTACAACGAGATCAAGAAAAGCTAATAACTTTCTCATACTATATTTAAAAGCTAATAACTTTCTCATACTATATTTACTCTAGCAACAAACTCGATGCATGCACCATCCCTATTATTTCCTAGCCAATAGCAAATCAAGATATTACATGTGGGTTATAAATACTTATGTGTATGGATGCATGCATCAATATACATTTACTCCAATGCATAAATAACGAATAGACTTAATAAATGAATATAAATATGTAGATCATTTAGAAATAAACTAAAAAAAATATATGTAAATCAATTTGGAATGGAGGGAGTAGTCCCGTTCCGGCCCAAATAGTATGGGCCGTACGTAGCTGATTCCTTTTACGGCCTGCGAGGTGTACGTGAAGCAGCCGCGTCGAGATCCAAAACGCCAACTAACGTGTGGGCCCGAGGTTGTTGGGGCCCACATGGCAGTGAACCGTATTGGGCCGGGAGGAAGGAGCGGACGGGGCTAATGTTGGATGGCACGAGGCCCAAGTTTGCTAGCCGAACGGATAAAAGAAGTGAAATACCGGCTTTGGCATGGCAGTGGGTAATATGAGTATACACTAATACGAAATAGTAGTAGTAGTAGTAGTAAATGATAATAAGATTATTAGATAGCACACATCGAGAGTACTAGTGATATGAACTAGTGTGTGTGTATATATATATACACACTGCAGCTGGTTAGTATACTACTCCCTCAATTACAACATTAAAGTTTTGTCCTGAATCAAACTTCGACCTCTAATTTTAACCGAGTTTAATAGACAAAACTAAATATCTATAAACATCAACAGTTTTATTAAATCCACTACAAATATCATCATAGTTAGGATTTCATCCATTCCATTTTGTTAATCCTATTACATTTTAACGGAAAGAAAACAACGGAACCCTAACAGTGATAACATTTCTAGGAAAAATTGATTCATGCGATGGTATTTCTTGAAAGTTACATTCGTCGATGGTATTTTTTTTGGAATAAAACACTTAGTTTGTCAATGCATGGCATTTGTCCGATTTTCTTCTTTCTATATACTCGGGAGATATTTGACTTTAGACATAACTAAAATGACTTATTATGTAAAATGATTTATAATGTGAAACAAAAGAGAGTATTATTTTGTTTTCCATTTTACATGGTCTCTAGTAATTAATCCTATTATGGCGTGTGTACAAGGCAGGGATGTGGCGAGTGGCTTCGCTAGGCCCCATTGGAGCCAGGTGGCTCACCAGCTTGGTTGCAATCGTGCCCCATAGAGGGCACGGTTGAGTTGCAGGGCTGAGGCAACCACGCTCGAAGTACGGATCACGAGTCGTTACATGTTGGGCAAGGCCGTGGCCTCGTGACGCATGCCCCTGCGTGTTAACTAGGCTAGATTTGACAAAAGGTGGTGGTGCGATGGATGAGGTTGAAGAAGATAACAAGTGCGGTGGGAAGGAAGAGAAGAGGACACTACCACCACGGACACCGTCGAGTTCATCACTACATCTGCGGATGCTGCTCACCTTGATTTGCTCATTGCCAGGTGGCGCTGCCTTGATCTGCACCATTGAGATTGCTGTTCAATCTTTGCTCGCCGATGAGGGAGGAGAAGAGGGGCCGACTTGATCTACCAGACGCACCGTCGATGTCGGATCCCAATCTCTGCCGAGGTTGAGCTTGCCACCACCACCTAGCTCCTCCCTCGTTCCCACATGTCGTCATAGAGCTTCTTCTCCATTAACTCGTGAAAGAGATGGCAGCAAAGAGAGGGTGTGCTGAGCTCCTCACCAATTCTGCAACAAGGAATAAGGGATAGCGGCGAGGAGGGTCCGAGGGTGCCACGACAGGGAAGGAGGAGAGTACAACTCCATCGGCGCATGGGAGGAGAGGTCCTCACCGGTTCTTTGAGGACAGGCTATGGGGGAGAGAGAGTGAGAAACACCGCAACTGGGAGTGGAGAGGAGATGGATGAGGATTTTTTATATTATTTTCTCGGTTTTAGGATATGTTTAGTATACAATTTTATATTTTTATGTAAAATGAATAAAATATGAGTGAAATAGAAAGCATCAGGGGCTAAAATGAATGAAAAAATGAAACCACGTTGTATTATATGCAAAAATCACTGCTGGGGGAATCATCTTTAGTCCCAGTTTGCAACCTCCTTTAGTCCTGGATTGCAAACCGGGACGCCCAATCCAGGACTAAAGCTGCCCCATCTTTAGTCCTGGTTGAAATAACCGGGACTAATAAATGTTTTTTTCTTTTTTTTCATTGTTATTTTTGCTACTTGCATATTGATTTCGAACCGAACTCAACAACAAAATCATCCACATTCACAAAAACATCATAAAACCATCCACAAATTCACAGATCGAATGAACATACTCAAATTGACATCACAAACTCACAGATCCACAGAATGAACAAATTCACATCACAATTTCACAGATCCACAAAATGAACAAATTCGCAGACATCACAAATGAACAAATTCATAGACATCACAAATGCTGCACGCCTCCAAGTCCGTCGCCCCACATGGTGCCAGCAATCACGCTCGCGCCGTCGCTCCACCGCTACACAGGCCGCCGTAGCCAGCCACCTCCCCTCCCACCGGATCCGGCGGAGGGGAGGGCGCTGCTGCCACCCGTCGCCTCCTCTTGCGCCGCCACCTACCGCCTACCGCCTACCGTCCCACCAGATCTAGCGGGAGGGGAGGGCGCTGCCGCCACCCGCTCGCCGGCTTGCTCGCTCATTCGCTCCTTGCTACTACTGCACGAAAAGGAGAGGATAAGGGAGAGGGAAGAGAGAGAGAGGAGAGAGGAGGAACAAATGAGGAGGAGGAGAGGATAAGTGCAAGGGATTATATACGGCGCGTCGATCTTTAGTCCCAGTTGGTCGGTTGATGACACCAGCCGGGACTAAAGATAGTGAGGGGCCTGACATTTTTTGAACCGGGACTAAAAATCATTTTTAGTCCCGGTTGATTTATATAAGTGTCGTTGTGCTTTTGAACCAAAGCTAAAGGTCTTATTTAGTCTCGATTCCTATTCGAACCGGAACTAATGTGATTTTTATCATTCGAACAAAGATCACTTTTCCAGCAGTGAACCAGCTCAGATTTTAGACCGGTGACCTCAACTTAATTGGCACTGTCACTGATGCCTCCATTTTTCATGTCCTTATGGTTCCATGCATGCAATGCTAGTAGGAAGGTTCTGCATGCATCCCTAGAAGAGGCCACACAGCTGCTGGGACTGTAAGCTGCCTGTGAGGGTAATTGTACTCCTACACTACTATAGTCAAGGCAAGAAGGATGGCATGAAGGACTAACATACAACAATACACAGACCCAAATCATACAACCATGTGACCCAAAAAAAAAAGATTCCCCTTCTTTTGTAATAACCAAATAAAGGTTTCTCTCCTCCTACCAATGCAAATATACTCCCTCCATCGGTCCATCCCATAATAAATTTATTTTTAAGCTCCTTTTGTATATCCTAAAATACCTTTTAAGTAATCATTATACCAAAGTTTATAAAAGTAGAAGATAAACATATTGGGAGTAGATAAAGTATGAGTAATTGTATTAAGATTTAATAAAATAAGGATATTTTTAATTTTTCAAAATTTTATTGGTAGATGTATGTAGGATTAGTAAGAAATAAACTTATTTTGGAACCAAGAAAGGACTTATACTTGTTACATGCATGGCCGCCGGACTCGTGGAAGATTAAATTTTCTGCCGTGGCAACGGAGCAAAGCAAAAGATACACTGTACGGTTACTGTACCCTACACGTATCATGCACCTGGCTGGAAATCGAGGCACGTCGTACAGTACAGTACAAGTACAAGTATTCGCTGACATACTACGTGTAGAGATCAGTACTTGTACTAGCTAACTACTTACTCCCTCCTTCCCATAATATAAGGGATTTTGAGTTATAAGGGATTTTGAGTTTTTGTTTGTATTGTTTGATCACTCGTCTTATTCAAAAAAAATTGTGCAAATATGAAAAACGAAAAGTTACGTTTAAAATACTTTGTATAATAACGTAAGTCAAAAAAAATAATTTCAAAATTTTTTGAATAAGACGAGTGGTCAAACAGTGCAAGTAAAAACTCAAAATCCCTTATATTATAGGACGGAGGGAGTAGTAGCTTCCTCTTGTGCATATGAATGCGTATGTATTGCTGCAGCATATATACAGCCTCGTACGCTACGAGTAGTTCGTACTAGTATAGAGATGCAGATCGATCGATGCATGCTTGTACGTATAAACTTAATAAAGGTGAAGTGACTTGGAAGATTTAATTTTGGACGCGATTTGAAAGAGAGAGAGCGAAAAAAAATTGAAGTTTGGCCAGTAGATCGATCGAGCTAGCTATACTCCGTAATTATAAGTACGACGTACTCCGTACAGACGACGCGCACGGTAGATATCGCTAGATCGAGAAGCAAGATGGTGCGCACTATACTACTACTCTGTGTACCGCTACCACAGCTTTGTGCCAACCCTGCTCTTGTTAAACGATTGGGGACTTCCAGATAATACACAAATGGTACTGTTATATCATGTTTATAATTATATAATTAGTTGAGTTTGACAAAAGCTTTCATTGTATTAAAAAAGGAGTAATTACATATGTTGATGGTATATAAACTTGGTGTAATAACTTAGTTTCCGAACTTATAATAGGCTAGCTTGTTATGATACACAAACTTATCTAGTGTGTGTAATCCAGGTTCAAAACAACATATTATAACTGATTATGTTGAGTTATTAGGACACCCACGATGTGAGAACATGGGTGGGGTATTCTGATATCAAAATATACCTTAGAGCAAGTTTAATAGTATAGCCAACAGCTAGCTCTAAATTATCTATAGTTAATCTTATAGCCTATTTATACAATAGTTAATTATAAAAATATACTACATTATTAATATTCGGTTCCACCTATCATACACATAATATTTTAGAGTGCGTGTTGTAACTGGCTACAAATCTGTAGCTCGCTTTCTTCTCTCTTTTCTTTTTTCTTCTCGATATATGGTTATAGCTGGCTTATAGCCTGCTATTGTACCTGCTCTTATATATTGTTAGGGTCATAGAGTGGTTTCTAGATACGGGTGTCCATATGATTATAGCCTGCCCTCAAGGCATTAAAAAATGAAAAATAACTCCCTTCTCTCACTGACCAAGAGAAAAGAAGAGACGAAGGGAGAGAGAAAAAAACGATTTTCTTTTAAAAGTGTGGGTTCCATCTTAATTAGGTTGGTCCCACCTTAACATCATCGTACTACATATACACTGCTAAATCATCATCCAATATTTTAGACGACATTAGAGAATCAAAATCCATCGCACCATCAGTTGTATATACTCCCTCCGTCCGGATCACGAGTTTTTGTTTGTATTGTTTCACCACTCGACTTATTAAAAATTTTTTGGAATTATTATTTATTTTTTTACTTATTTTATTATCCAAAGTACTTAAAGCACAACTTTTCGTTTTTTATATTTGCACAAATTTTTTGAATAAGAAGAGTGGTCAAACAGTGCAAGTAAAAACTCAAAATACCTTATATTATGTGACGGAGGGAGTACATGGGACTCTATCCGTGCCAAAATACAGCAACTTTTAGCACTTAGTAGGATTTGTCTCAAAATATAATAAGTTATCCACCAACATTCCCTTCCCAATCAATCACAACCCTCCACTATTCACTTTTTCTACCTACCTCTACTTCTCAACTAATCATAACCCCTCCTATTTAATTATACCTATTTTCTTAATAATCGTGTCCAACTCTAAAACTCTCTGTATTATATGTATGATAAGACTGAGGGAGTAAGTTGATAACTCTTTTGAAGGCATTAGTTATTCATTGTATTTCACCGTGGTGAATCTTTCAAAGAACTCGGGGGTTGATTGTTCCAGGTGGTGTGTCACCAGTGTTTACAATACTGTGTGGTAACCTTTTCAGCTTTTTAAACCGCGGTATATCTCACGGTAGCTATACAGTTTTCACGGTAACCGCACCAGTTACCGCGATAACCTCCAAACTATGGGGTGACGGGAACCCTACTATCACACCCCGAAGTTCTTCTCCGAAGTCTAAATTTAATTTATAAATAACCTTGAGAAAATATCAGTGTAAAAGCAAGAGAGAAACCCTAAAGGAATTAATGCAAATACTAATCGGAAAGGACATGTGGGATTTTTCTTGAGTTCTACATGTCGAAATATGCTAACAAGATTTTTAGTGGAATGTTCAGAGCTCTAGAAATAATTTTAACCAATTAAAATTTAGCACGAGCAATTATTTAATCCATGGGTATTCATTTCTTTCTTTTTCCTTTCCTTTTTCTTTTTCCTCTTTTTTTTTTCTTTTCGAATGGGCCGCTGGCCCATTCTCTTCTCCTTTCCCTCCCCGCTGGGCCGGCCGAAGGCCAAGGCCCAGTAGCCAGCCGCCCACGCCCCTCCTCCCCTAGGGTCACCGACAGGTGGGCCCCACCTGTCGGGCCCGTCTCCCACCTCCGGCCGACGCCACCACGCCGCAACCGCCGCTCCCGCCTCTTCCGCGCGTCCGCACCCACGTCTCCCGCCTTGCTGGCCCTCTCCCGCACACCCCGCAACCACCGCCCCACTTCCCCGCCCGCGCCCGCGCCCGCGCTCGAGACGACCGGGATTCGATTTTCGAATCCCGCCTCTCTCTCCTCCCCACCTCTCCCCACTCCGTCGGCGAAATCGCGGCTATCTCGGCCACGATCGATCCCTTGAGCCTATATAAACCACCACCGCCCTTCCCTCTCTTTTTCACTATTTCGCCGAGCTCCCTCGTGCCCTCTTCCGTCCTAGCGCCATCGCCCGCCTATCCGCCGCCGCCGCCGCCGCTCCGGTCGCCGCTAGCCGCTGCGCCGAGCCACGCCATCGCCACCGTCGGGTTCGCGAGCCCGAGGGCCACGCTGTCCGCCTCTCCGCCGCCGATTTCCGCCGCAGGAACCACGTTCGCACCGCACGCCGGTGAGCTTCGCCATGGCCGGCGCCCTAGCCATCCGTGGTCTCTCTCTCCCTCTCTAACTCCTCCCTTTTGTTTCCTTAGGTGATCCCGGAGCTCATCCCGCTGCCGTCATCGCCCTCCGTCGCTCGCCATCGTCAATGGTCGTCGGTGAGGTCCCTCCTCCCCTTCCTCTCTCTCTCTCTCCCGCGCCGCTTAGCCGCCGCGCCGCCGCCTAGCCGCTCAGCCGCCGCTAGCGCCGCCCGCGCCGCCTCTTCGCCGCTGCCCTCCGCCGCCGGCCGGTCGCCCCCGGTCGCCGCCTTGCGCCGCCGCTGCGTCGAGCCGCGCCGCCGCGCGCCATGGGCGCCAGGCCGGCTTGAGCCGGGCCCGTGCACGCCGGCCGCGTGCCGCCCCCTCCGCCGTCCGATCCACCCCGAGTGGATCGGAGCCATCATATCCCGCCGCCCGCATGACTGCCACGTGGCCGCCACGTGTGCGCCACGTCGGCGCCACGTGTGCACCTCGTGGTGCGCCACCCACTCCCCGGTCCATGGACCCGATCCACCATGGACCAGCGCCCGGAGCCACTGCCATGTGGGGCCCGCATGTCGGCGCCGCCCTCTCTCTCTGATGATGTCACCAGGGCTAATAATTGCACAATAAATCAATTAAGGATTTTTCTGTTTATAGTAAAAACACAGTGAATCTTCTAAAATTCATATCTAATTCATCCGTGCTCCTTTTAAGCCCATTCAAGTCTCAGTAAATCAAGAAAAATGCAAAGAATCCATTAAAAATGGTTTTGTTCTCTGTTTCAGTAGTCTTATAGCCTGTTTGTATGGTTTGTTTTGTATGTCGCTTAGATTCCGACTCTCCTAACGCTCCGGTGTACTTTGAGATAGTCGCCGAGGTTCCTCCAGCAGCAGAGCAAGGCAAGTCATGCTTGTCACTTGAACATATTGAACCTATATTACAAATGCTCTATCGTTTTTCCCTTAAATACTGCATTGTTTTATAATGTTACTATGGGATGTTTGTCTATTGTTACAGCCATGCCATTTTTGTACCTTACTCCTTTGTTAGCTTGGGGTTGTAACATGATTAGATGTTGGATTAGGAAGTGCTTAGCCATGCTTAGTTCAACTAGCACACAATGGGGGACAACATTAATGCATAGATATCAAATTTTAGTAATGATGTTGGTTAGTGCCACCGCTCCGGTGTTGGTTAATTAAAATATATTAAATGGTGGGCTGTGGGTGCATGGTTTTGATGGTAGTGCCCATGGCGATTAAGGACCGGTTCGCGGGAAACCCTAAAAGAATTCTTCGTACTTACCATAAGCCAGCGTGGGCAACGGCTGGGCTTGTAGTGTAGCTTTCCTCTAGCTGACGCATCCAGGCAAGGGTGGGCCCTGCGACGGCCTCTGTCGCTTCCGGATTCACCTAGACACGAGAGGGGACTGCCCGTTGCCCGCTGGGGACGGGGGTGAAACCTGAGGTGTGGTGTGCTTGGCTAGAGGGGGGTTATGCGAAAGGTCCTGTCACGGCCTTATTCCGGTATGTCATGGTGGCATGTCGGTGCACGGTAACGTGTCGTGGGGCTGTGTCTTGTGGGTACAGTTGTACACCTCTGATCAGAGTAAAACTATTCGAGTAGCCGTGCCCGCGGTTATGGGCGGTCAACCAGATTCACCGTGATTAGTCTCACCCTAGTTTAGTCTGATGGAATTGATTAGTTCAGGTGGATGGTTGGGCTTGTTGCAACGTGGTGTAGCGTTGGACAGTGGATGGTTGATGTTGATTAATTAATACAACTGTTTTACTGCTTTCAACTACTGTTTATAAATGCTCGCTTTATGTAAATGAACCGCTCTACCTATCCTTTGGTTATATCCTACATCACACCCCCTGTTCCGGTATGACTTGCTGAGTACGGTGGTTGTACTCAGTCTTGCTCTATTCCCCCCCCTCCCCAGAGTTTGAGTATGCGTCAGATGGTGGCTTTTCCGAGTTATAGGCTTCGTCCGTGCCGTCGAGGATGCCTGTGGAGTGGTGTTCCCGCTGCAGTCCAAGTCAAGGCTTAGCTCCAGTTATCCGTTAATTTTCCGTTGTATTTATGTAAGACTTTATAATGTTTGTAAGACGTGGATCTGTATGTCAACTTTATCGTTTGTGTACCTCGGCCGGTCCTGGACGGGGGGTTTTAATGCACATTCTGCTTGGAATTCTATTCGGGAATTTCTGGACGTGACACCTACCCAAAACGATTTGGGAAACCCTGTGTGTCACTTCATCAAAAGCCTATGGTTTTGGGCCGCTACTAATAATAAGTCGTCGTTAAAATTTAAAATTTTATTTTGAAATTTTTTATCATAATTTATCTTACAATATTGACTTTTACGAAAATTTAAAATTTACGAAAATTTATTGCTGCGTTTATTTTAGGACCGAGTAGAAGATAAGAGTATAAAATGTGACCGGAGCATGTGGAGAACTTGAGAGTTGTTTGGTGTATACCCCTATGCCGGTTGCTTCATATTCATCACAGCTGAACTGATTGATTGACCTGCGTGCAGAGCCTTGAATATTTCTCTCCTACACTCACCTGACAGCTAGCTAGATCGATCTATCGATTTGCCTGCTATCGTGTCACTCATCAGGAGGAGAAACAGATTGATCATCCCGTCACCAATCGATCGGTCGATCTATGATCTCTCTAAACGATTGATGAGCGAATGTACGAAGAAGCATTTCAGGAAGGGATAGCACTGTGCAAAAATGGAAGTGGAGTAGCAGTAGCAGAGCAAACGCGAAAATGCAGGGAGCATGAGCTGAGCTAGGGCGTAGACGCGTAGTAGTAGTAGTAGCTAGGGATCTCTGCCTGCTTTCTAGGGCTAGCTTAGCACAAGGGACAGTGACACGAGAGTGGAAGTGGTAAGAGACAAACTGGATGATGCATGCTTTCTGAATTCTGATAGGCAGGTGCAGAGTGCAGACATGGTTTTGCCATCAACTTTTGGCCTCTAGCAACACACACACACACAAAGTTTGGATGTGTTTTAGTTTCTGAAATTAGAAAAAAGTTCAAGAAAAGTTGATAGTTTGGAAAAAAAGTCGAAAGTTTATATATATAGGAAAGTTTTGGATGTGATAGAAAGTTAGGAGTTGGGGGAAAATTTGGTGTGAAGGCCAAACTCTCTCCTAATCTCATTCACTCTGTCTCTTCTCTCTCTTCCTTCGGCTCTCTTTGATTTTGGGTTTAGTTCACGCTAAAATTAGAAGTTTAATTGAAATTGGAACGATGTGATGGAAAAGTTAGAAGTTTGTGTGTAGGAAAGTTTTGATGTGATGGAAAAATTGAAAGTTTGAAGAAAAAGTCGGGAACTAAACCAGGCCTTTGTTTACAGAAGTTGTTAGCAGCAGTAGTTTCTTCCAGAGTCAATTTTTTTTTTCAAATAATTTAGTTTTTTCTAGATTTTGAAAATTTATAATTGTAACTCGTAGAATCTTAAAAATAAATTAGAAGCTAGCTAACAACCAACCAACTGCTTATTGTAGTCGTAAGCTGTCCCACGAGCTCTTATATTACTAAGTCGATTTTAGTCGTGGATTATCTACTTGATTATAGAGGTAAATTAAATATTTTAAAATTTAAACTTAAATAATTTGAAATAAGTAGTCTAAATAATGTAGCACAAGATATTTTTTTTAAGAAAATGTATTTTTTTGACAATGTAATGTAAATAATCTGTTTTAATAATCGATGAATGAGCTGAAGAGAAATATGGTGTGTGTTTCTCTTATCTCTGTGTGTGTTCCTTCTCTCTCTTTTTATGTGTTTGTGTGTGAGAGAGATACTACAGCTTTTTGGAAGAGAAAGGCTGATGATAAGTTTCGAGTTGGCGACTTCAAGTCAATTCGTGTAGCTACGATACCAAGTGCACTAGCTATAGCTTAGCCCTAGTACTGCACTGGAGTAGGAGTACTACTGTGGTTGTCCTCCATGTACGCAAACAAAAATTTTCGCATCAAAGAGACAACGCCACAGAAGATATTACTGCAGAGTATTAATTTATCTCTACTACTCGCGATGCACTACTAGCCGGAGTCTCAAGCAACACATCACACAGTGTAAAACAAATCCAGCCACGAATTTATACAGTGAGAAAACTATAGCAATATCCATTGCAGACGTACTCGCGTATATTAGTAGTTGTGAGATAACGCTACAGCCGACTACAGGTAAGGGCTCCGTTGGAAGAATTTTTTTATATTTTTTTAGAATTTTTTACTTTTAAATTTTATTAATAAACCTCTCAAAAAAATATTTTTCAAATCTAAATCTTTTGTCCACGCCTTGCAGTGCTGGCTTGCCACGCTAGCCCCTTGCTACGCCACTATGGCTAGCCTGGCCAAACAACGCTGGCATGGCCAAAAGGTTCAGTTTTTGAAAATATTTTTTTGGAAATATATATTAATAAAATTTAAAAATAAAAGGTCTAAAAAATAAAAAAATTCATGTTGGAACGCATCATTCGAAGAACGTAATTAAGAATAGAAAAAAAATAGAGCATTTAGGCTTCTTATTTGATTTATATAGAAATTTCATAGGATTTAAATCCTATATGATTTTTTTCTATTTGGCCCTTTGATACAAAGAATTAAAGCTTTTCAGATCCTATGAAATTCCTATGGAATGGCTCATTGCATGTAGATTTAGGAGAAAACATAGCAAGAGCTTCAACTTCTTGAAAAATTTCCTTTGAGTTTATCTCTCTCATCTAATATAATTCCTGATTTTTCTTGTGGTCTAATCAAACAATTATTTTTATGTTTTTCTTGTGTTTTGCAATCCACTATTTTACATTTGCATTCCTGTTAGAATCATGTGTTTTTCCTATTCCTCCGTTTTTCTTAACCCTGCGATTCAAAGGGGCCTTTTATGTATGGACAAATCACGCAGAATTTCAAAATACATGAAGTTGTACTGGATATACTAGGGATTTAGTGTTCTTTTGAAACACAAATGTTGAAAAAACTTAGGGATATGCATTGAGCTTCTGAAAGGAAATCAAAACCATGAGGTTTGAGCTTATGTTTGAAATCCTTCAAAAAGTGGAGGAAAGAAAGGATTCCTATGAAAATTTTCTTGAAAGGAATCCTATGAAAATTTTCTAACCAAATCATTCAAACCATATGTCTCCCTAGCTAGGAAAATTTTCAATAGTATTTCAATCCTACAACTTTCCTTTAAAAACCCTTTGTTTCAAAAGAGCCTTTAATGGAGGGGAGGGGGGGGGGCAGAGAGAAGATGCGTTGGCCTCACCAAACACAGGATCATAAAAACGCATGAATGATCATAAAAACACAGAAATAGAAAAAAAAATACAGGTTTGGAGTACCCCTACCACTTCAAATCCTATGCAGGAAAACTGCATGAATCCGTTTAGATGGAGCGCAGGAAACACACAGGAATCAGTTCATAAGAGTGAAAGACACAAATGATATTTTTCCAATAGGTTGTACCTCATGTCAAAATTCCTATACTTTGAACCAATCCAAGGAATTTGGTAGGATTTTCGGATGGAAATTTCCTTTGATTCATAGGACCATGTATAAAAATTTTCCTTAGGATTGAGTTCCTTCAAATTTCTTACAAACCTGTCCCAAAGGAGCACTAAAATAAGATTTGAGCTCATATATAGTAAAAAAAATTTCCAATGGAAGTGATGCATATGATAACAGTCCATAGAAAATTGTCATGTTCATATCCTTTGTTCCAAAACACACTAGATATATATAGGAAAAAATCCTTCAAAATTCCTTTGTGGGCTCCTTTGGAACAATGTCCAACACTTTCAAAGGAATTTTAAAGAAAAATCCGAAGATATTTTTTGAGGAAATGATGAACACTGTCCAACAAATTGTTTAAAATCAACCACTGCCGTGTGCAAAAAATAAAAATAAAAATGCATAGAATAACAGATCAGAGCTGAGACAAACCAAAACCGGCGTTGCGCTACCCAGACAACAACAACAACATGTCAACAACTGCTACTCTACTCCATATCCAATCCTTTCCCCTCTCAAATTTAATTACGCAAGAACACACAGTCCATCGATATCCATCATCCATTTATATAACTGTTGCTTTGCTTAGATTGCGATTCTCAAATTTAATCATGAATTCTCATATATGCATACCTTTAGCTTTGGCATGGCTAGCCTCACATGAATTAATCCCTTGGCATCTCGAGTACAAGCTAGTACCACAGTTTCACTATCATTTGATCGCAGCTGCCGCTTCACAGCTGCCTCACTCCACTCCACTTCACCCTTGAAAATTTTCAGCTCACGCAGCTGCAGCTGACGACGCCGCGCGCCGACGACGACGACCATGATGAACCCTCGCCGGCTGCCGCCTCTGCCGTCGTCGACGTCGTCCGCCTCGGCAGCGGACGACATGGACC
Source organism: Oryza sativa Japonica Group (assembly GCF_034140825.1). Lineage (NCBI taxonomy): Eukaryota > Viridiplantae > Streptophyta > Magnoliopsida > Poales > Poaceae > Oryza > Oryza sativa. The sequence continues at coordinate 28,346,866 of NC_089040.1, read as the reverse complement.
CGCGCGTGTGGCGCCGGCTGCCGCAGCCGCTGGTGGACCGCATCCTGGCGTGCCTCCCGACGCCGTCGTTCCTCCGCCTCCGCGCCGCCTGCCGCCGCTTCTACCACCTCCTCTTCTCCTCCCCGTTCCTCCACTCCCACCTCCTCCTCTCCCCTCACCTCCCCTTCTTCGCCTTCGTCGTCCCCGCCGCCGGCCACCTCCTCCTCCTCGACCCCACCGCCACCGCCTCCTGGTCCCGCCTCCCGCTCCCGCTCCCGCCCGTCGCCGGCGGCCCCGCCGCGTTCTCGCCCGCGGCCGCGTCCGCCGGCCTGCTCGCGTTCCTGTCCGACGCGTCGGGGCACAAGACGCTGCTGCTCGCCAACCCGATCACCCGCCTCCTCGCCGCGCTCCCCATCTCCCCGACCCCGCGCCTCTCCCCCACCGTCGGCCTCGCCGCCGGCCCGACCTCCATCATCGCCGTCGTGGCCGGGGACGACCTCGTGTCCCCCTTCGCCGTCAAGAACATCTCCGCCGACACGTTCGTCGCCGACGCCGCCTCCGTCCCGCCCTCCGGCTTCTGGGCTCCCAGCTCCCTGCTCCCTCGCCTCTCCTCCCTCGATCCCCGCGCCGGCATGGCCTTCGCCTCCGGCAGGTAAGCGCGCCGCGCCATTGATGACGCATGGGTAAATACTCTTGCACAGATTTGCTGATCTTGCCTTGGTTGTTGTTCTTAGGTTCTACTGCATGAGCTCGTCGCCGTTTGCGGTTCTGGTGTTCGACGTGGCGGAGAACGTATGGAGCAAGGTGCAGCCGCCGATGAGGCGGTTCCTGAGGTCGCCGGCGCTGGTGGAGCTCGGCGGCGGGAGGGAGGGAGCGGCGAGGGTGGCGCTGGTGTCGGCCGTCGAGAAGAGCCGTCTCAGCGTGCCCCGCAGCGTGCGCCTGTGGACGCTGCGCGGCGGCGGCGGCGGCGGCGGCGGTGGCGCGTGGACGGAGGTGGCGCGGATGCCGCCGGAGGTGCACGCGCAGTTCGCCGCGGCGGAGGGCGGGCGCGGGTTCGAGTGCGCGGCGCACGGCGACTACGTCGTGCTCGCGCCGCGCGGGCCCGTGGCGCAGGCGCCCACGAGCGCGCTCGTGTTCGACTCCCGCCGCGACGAGTGGCGGTGGGCGCCGCCGTGCCCGTACGTCGTCGTCGCGCACCACGGCGGCGCCGGCGCGGCGGGTTTCCGGGTGTTCGCGTACGAGCCCCGGCTGGCGACGCCGGCCATTGGCCTCCTCGACGCCACGGCGCCCGTCGCCTTGCATGGCATGCATGATGGTTAGGAGCATACTATGTGCTTTTTTGTGCATGCTGCCTGCATCAACTAATCAATTTGTTATGGCCTAGGGCATGCATACACATGTTCATGAGCAAGCTAGGTTTGTGGTGTATTAAAGTTGTTTCAGCAATGGGGATCATATGTTAATTTCTTATGAGCAATTAAGTGTGTTATATGATAGGTTAGGTATGAGAATTAGCATGATTCTAGCTAGTAGTATGTGCAAGTTAGTAGTATGTACTAGGTAGCTTAATTAATTAATTAGGTTGTATTTGTCATCTGAGTTGGTAGTGTGCTAGATTGACAGTGGTCTGAACTCTGAAGTGGTTTCATCTCTGTTAATTCAGAAAACACTAATAATTCAGAAAACCTACTGAAGGGTTTCTACTCAACAACTACTACTACTTTGATCTTGCCATGAGATCTGTTGAAGAATATTCATGCATGTGATTTTCTGAAGAGTGTTGATTTAGATGGTTTATCATGATCACATGAAGCCTACAACAGTATGTGATCATTTGAGTATGATCTTCTGGCCAGCATGACTTTGTCTGTTGAATCCACCTCAGATCGGTATATAGTTTCTCAGTTTGGATATGCATTTCTTCCATATATTTGCTTAATATTCACACATACTTATGTGTGTAGTTGCATCTTTCTTGTGAGTGAAATTAGTACGACCTCTATTAAATAAAGCTAGATACTCTGAAAAAGTAAGATGCCCAAACTTAGTTTATGTAGCGCCCTTGGTCGATCAAATTTTATGGCCAATCTTTTTTTTTTCTTTTGCAAGCTTACTCTAGCTAGAATTGTACTCCTAACATAGACATTGTATATATGTAAACATAGTTTTCCCGATCGATCGAGTTGTTGATTCAGTATATCATGCATCTCTGGGGAAGCAGTAACAAGCACCAGAGATATGGTGGTTCAGATCTTTAGCCACCCCCAACCAGGTTCTAATCACATCCATTTAATTTTAAAAATCATGTGTAAGTAATATACTGCTAGTATATATAGTATGTTCTAAAGATCTCAATAGGATTGTAGAAATCCCAAAGGAACTAAACTGCAAAACATGCTACGCACTGATTATTACAGTCATTTGGAACACACTACGAAGTGATCATGCATGCATGCATGAAACTGATGAAAGTAACTTGTGTATATTTCAGCAGACTCTGAATAAAAGAGCATATGTGTTTCAGAACCATGAAATTGTACGTCTTCTGTTTTTCTGTTGCAAAGTATGACTTCACTAGCTTGTAGAGTATACTCCATCGCACTAACTATCAAATTGCATTTTGACATATAACCATCCAGTAGCAAATATCTTCTGTACTATATATCTTCAGATACTGGACGCACTAGTGAATAAATTTTCGGAGAATATATCTAACATACGTACCATCTGGTCCTACGTTGCTCTATTCTGGGACGGAGGGAGTAGCTTATCTAACATGCATCCTGAATCAGCTAGGTTTGATAGATTTTGTTCGCTACTACTTCCGTTTTAAAATGTAGCTATTTATAATATTCACTTATACTAAAATAAAGCTATTTCTTCACTTACTTCATCTTTTCAACTAATCATAACCGTTCTTCATTTATTTTTTAACTATTTTTTTCTCTAATTAATCACAACATTTTTCCAATCATTTTCATATTCTAGTAGGTAGGAAGTACTAGTATATATATATAGAATCATACCGAGGAAATTATGTTAACTAACAAATGTTAATTATAAAATGTGATCAAAGAGAAGATGGATATATCTGATGTTGTTGTTGCTTGCACAGTAGAACTATGTTTGGTAATGTACAGTGGAATGGAGGAATCTCTTATGGGGAATGCACATGAGTTAAGTACTGTAGGATGAACAGCAAGCTAGGGCAGGGGTATGAGTATACTCCTATATGCAATGCAGGTAGTACTGCTGCTGCTGCTACTGATCTTGACCGGATCGGCCGGCCGGCCGGCCGGTCGGAGGGCCTCTGCCATGGCCACAGGAAGCTCTGCTCATCTGCATGCTGGGCTGGCTGCAACAATCGCAGCTGGAATCCTATCATTTCTTTGGCTTTGGCCAAGAAATCAATGGAGCAGTAGTACAGCCTCACCAGCAGGCTACACAACCTTAGACCCCGGGCCCTATATAGTAGACCTCGAATATTAATTAACATGGGTACTGTATTAGTAGTACTTTAATTATACTTTAATTAGAGATTGGATTTTAATTTGCTGATACGGACTATACTTAATTAATCTGTTACTACTTCATTTTACATGTTGGGAGAAAAGGATTTCTAACCATTCCAACCGGTCACTCCGTTTTGCAAACAAACATATCCATAAGTGGCCAGTTAGCCACTTATCCATATTTCTAACCATCCCAAACAAACGCAGACTAAGATGTAAAATACTCCACAATTGATCCTTAATCTTGTCAGTTAAGTTTATAAACTTTCATGACTCTTTTGAAATGACGTAGAAAGTTTACAAGATTTTTATAAGAAATAGTTCGTTTCATGTAAAATTCCTTGATTCCAAATTAAACCTTAATTTGCATATACAGTACAGTGCTTAAACTCTGACTACCTCAATTCTCAAAAGGACGGTGATTTGGACATCCACGTAAGCTTCAATATAATGCATATGCTTTATAATTACTTTCTTAAAGTATTTATAAAACATATTAAAAATATAACTCTAGGAATAGTTTTGCACAGAAAATCTACTAATTAATATCATTTACACATTTTAAATCATAATATTTTTATCTACTAGTGATTTAAGATTTTAAGATTTGACTACACACATTTTGGGAATTCTCTTAAGATCTAGAACCAATGTTGTTGTAAAGCATCGATATACACGTCAATAGTTTGGATATAAGGGTGTGTTTAGTTCACGTCAAAATTAAAAATTTGATTGAAATTGGAACGATGTGATGAAAAAGTTAGAAGTTTGTGTGTGTAGAAAAATTTTGATGTGATGAAAAAGTTAAAAGTTTGAAGAAAAGGTTGGGAACTAAACCAGGCCTTTATGATGGCATGAAGACATTATACTATTTGTTAACTACGTTATATTGAATTCTACATCACCAGGATATTAATTATGGGCACTCCTTTCCCATCCAACATCCAGTATTTATATGTTCTAGGTATGCACGATCCTCAACAAACTAGACCTCGACTTGTCGTACTCACACCAATATTACTATTAGTAACATGTAGTTATAATGTTTGTCTAGAAAAAATGTCCAATGCTGCTTATATCCTACTATTACAATTCTAAATTTTACTTTGCACTTTAACTGTAGAACAAAGTTATTAAAACTTGACCAAACAGCCTATCAGAGATCTCCAAATTAAATCACCTCTGGTCGCCAAGTAGCAGTTAGCATGCCATTTATACTACATATGGTGAATTATGTGACTTGGAGAAAACATATAATATTTTTAATAAGAAATTATGAGCGTGTTGGAAATTAAACATGAGTATCTTAGGGTTGAGATCACACACCCCCTTCTACTAAACTATCAGGTGCATCTCAAAAACGTATAGTACTATGATTGTAAGAGAAAATATTGAAATCGTACAAGGTATAGCCTTATGATCTTTTTTTCTCTAAAATATCTATAGGGATAGTCCATTTCATATATGAATTTCAAAGAAAATGATATAATTAATTGCGGATTATTGTACTCCAGTCTCCTCGATCTCTCGTGGACGTTGGCAACCTGGCACAACCACCACCCCTCGTTTACTGACGTTTTTGTGTTGTTTTCAACAAGAAGATAATTATTGGATGTTTGACTACACTTTTTCATAAGAGAAACAAATAAACAATGTCCGGTGTCTCTAGCTTCATGTTAATTTCTAAGTCATTCATACGTTTCACAATGTAAGTCATTCTAGCATTTCCCACATTCATATTGATGTTAATTAATCTAATAGATTAATTAACATCAATATGAATGTGGGAAATGCTAGAATGACTTACATATCTATTTAGATTTATTAACATCAATATGAATGTGGAAAATGCTAGAATAACTTATATTGTGAAACGGAGGGAGTACTTGGTATAGCTTGGTAAGATGAAAACACATACCTATACAAATAGTATAAATCAGGGAGTTGAAAAATTATTGTTTTTATGTGTCATTGACATTTAGCAGACCATTCATGCATTAACTACCTTTTGCGATGAGTACATTGTAAAATCTTCACACCGGTATTTTCTTAATTTCTCTAACAAATTAAACGATGAAATGGCCATGTGAAAATATGAAGTATTCCATATTTATGTGCAAACAAGTTTGCAATGATGTATCAGCCAGTTGTCTCTGCTTGAGTGGAACCAAAGCAACGAAAAAGGACCCATCCCATACGTGCAACTTTAATCAAATTTCCTCTTTTCTTTTTATTTATTTATTTCTTCTTCTTCTTCTTCTTCTTTTTTGAATTTCTCATTGACCAAGCAAGCACATGTGCCAAAACTGCACCTGGAGAAAAGATCAAGAATCCGAACAAAATGCGCCGAAAACAACAGTGAAAAGAAATAAACATTTGCAGCATAACCAATTTTCTGAAGAACCAAGTAACCAATATTCTTATGCACCTTAGCCTGCATAGCGAAATCTGGCTAGCATCTAGCATGCAGCTGGAAAATTCTTCCTGCTTCCCCTTTGCCTGCTCACCTGAGACTTGTTAACCATTTGTTGCAAGCTCTTTTAAACTTGTATCTTTTTACTCAAATATTATACATATTACCTCTGTCCTAACATCTAAAATATTAGTGATTGATCCCATATAGTTACATAGGAAAAATTCGTTATATTTTTTTAAAAAATATATTCAAACAATATGATAATATTGTGTCTTTCATCATCTGTTTGTTGGGTGCAACCAAAATTTAAATTTTGAAACTTAATGCTAGTGGCTGAATTTGGCGCTTTCTTTTCCATTCACACATAGTTTTTTCCCTAGCCTTGACTAGTACAGATACAAAATTTTTACCTATAAATATTTTTTTCCTTTGTTCATTGACATAAGGTGTAACCAGCCTTAAATAATAAGGCTTCAAATAATTAGTTAGTGCGCGCAAATGTGTAATTCAATTTATTGCTAGTACAACGAATCTGGATAGGTGCAAGATAATGTAAGGTATGGTAATGTCATACCATAACATAAATTCGTTTATTTTAGAATAGAGGACTCTCTCCGTTCCAAAATAAATCAACTTCTGAAATTCAAATTTTTGTCCCAAAATAAATCAACATCTACCTTCTTATCTACTCTCGGTTCGCAAATCAAAAAATTTTATTCCTTCAATACCCCTTATCTATCTACCCACCAATACTAATTTACTAATAATAAGGGTTATTTGGTCATTTATCCTCTCCTTTAATTTTGCATTGGGATGCTAAGATTTGTCTTTTTTGGGACAGAGGGTGTAGTCCATAGAAGGATTAGAATCCTTCTCCTTATATTCCTTTGCAACACTATATCAATGTCTCACTCTCCCCGTACTCCAATGTCTTACAAGCATCAGTTTGGTAGCCTCGCGGCCGTAGTAAATTTAATATACATATATAGGATCATCTGACTAGATGAAATTCATTGTGCCGCTAATGGTGATCATCATCAAGCGCTACATCCTCCTAGCTCTCATCCTCTCCATTCAATGTGGTAATTATGCATCAAGAATTCAATCTAGCTACAAAATGCATACTAATATATACATGTATGATTTGATTTTGTACTTGCTCATATATATGTATGATTTCGTCTAATTTGGTCCAATTAATCTAGTTAATTACCTTGTTTAATTATCTTTTGTGTGCATTGTAGGTGGAGCAAATGGCACCTCAAGAGAGTACTCACCGTTGCCACCGTTCAAAGACGTGGTGGGCCCATCAACTCCGGTCGCCGCCGACGACGTTCCGCCGCCGCCGTACTGCGTGTACCCTCCTCCTCCTACCAAGCCGGCTCTTCCGGCCCCGCTGCCGCCGACGCCGGCGAGCCCCGGCGACTCGCCGCCATCGATCGCGCCAGCTGGAAACCCACCGACGCCGGCGCAGGCCGGTGCGCCGCCGCCATCGATCGCGCCGGGAACGGGAAGCCCGCCGCCAGCAACGACGACGCCGCCGGCGCCGGGGGCGAGGGAGGCGGGGGTGTGGTGCGTGGCGAACCCGACGGTGGCGAGCGCGGTGGCGCAGACGGCGATGGACTACGCGTGCGCGTCGGGCGCGGACTGCGACATGGTGGCGGCGCCTGGGGCGCCGTGCTTCCTGCCGGACACGCTCATGGCGCACGCCTCCTACGCCTTCAACAGCTACTGGCAGCGCACCAAGGTCGCCGGCGGCACGTGCGACTTCGCCGGCGCCGCCATGCTCATCACCAAGGATCCCAGTAAGTACGCAGCCATGTCGATCGTTTGCATTATTGGGCCAAGGCCTTCTTCTGCTCATTAGGCCCAAGGACGGCCCATTCCCATTTTACTTGTTTATTTACTTCCCCCTCCATTTCATGTTATAAAACATTTTTCCTATTCAAACATATTTAGGTTCGACCATGTTTATAACAACAAATAATTTCATAAATATAATATTGAATATATTTTGATAATAAATTTGTTTGGGGTTGGAAATGCCGCTATATTTTTCTATAAAGTTGGTCAAATTTTTAAAAAAAAAGTTGATAAAAAAAATTCAAATATGAAAAGGAAGGAATGGTAGTTCTGAAAATTTTCTCCTTTTCTGCATGAATTTTATTGATGAATTTTAATGGGTTTTGATTATTGTCACATTGTTTTGTTTCATTAATTTGTGTAGGTTATGATGGGTGCCGGTATGTGTACATGTGATGTGGTACGGATCTCTTCGGGAAATGAAGATGTTTTGCAAGGCTTTTGGGCAATCGAATCCATGGGTCTCCTGCACAAGTATATTTACCGAAGTAAATATCTCATTTTTGAATGGTCGGACAGTCCACAGTATCAGAGTCAAAAGCATACCACTTTGTATGGTGTATTCTCTGACGTCCACATTCACAGGCTAGTTGTTCTATTAAAAATGTACAAATAGATGTGCTAGACTATTATTAACTGTGTCACCATTGATCCGGTTGCAGTAGTACAAAAAAACAGCGTATTAAAAAACAGTGTGTTATATCATAAGAAACTTATGGGCTTAAAAAATTGCAAATCTTCCACGGAAAGAAAGTAACTGAATTTATTAAAAAGACAGGGGCTTAAAAAATTCTAAGCAAACGGTAAAATTCGGAAGCATCATTAATCATAAAAATAGAAGAAATTCCTACTTTTAATAAAGAAAGTACTATATTATTACTTCTGTGTCCGTCCGAGCACACATGTGCAGCTCACAGCTCAAGAACAACATGGTCGATCCGTTTAGCGGAGGGTCGTGCTGGCACGACCTGTCTAGCCAGGCTGTGCTTCAGTTGCTACCCGGGTTGTCATGCCAACACAACAAGTGCATGTGTGAGCCAGCACGACATGACCCAGGAATAGCGCATAGCTTGGCCCGTGCGACACGATGGGACCGACGGAGTAAAGGAAAACGGAAAAATTGAAGAAGCCAAGGGTTCAGGGAAGAGGAAGCGACGGAGGATGCTTGTCGACATAGATCTGCACGGTAGCATCGTGGTATGGCCAACCCAATTCGTGAGCACAACTACTAAGCATAGCGATCACTATGGACTCACCAGCTCGGGGCGAAGAAAGTAGGAAGTGAAGGGCCATGGCATTGCTTGACGATGAGGATGAGGAATGTGCTATTAATGAGCGGGGGATCTCATTTGTGCAACATGTGCCGAAGTTTGTGCAACATGATAGAACAGACTCTATTCATATTTTTTTTTCTTAGTATATGTTAAATTTGGGCTAACCGGCCTCAACACAGTCCACGTAAACTAATCGTGCCATGCCAACTCAACATGACCCGACATCTCATCTCACTGGACCGTACCTGGGCTCTAGACCCAGCACATAGGGCCGACACAGCATGGCTGTTCGGTCAGCCGTGCCTAATCGGACAGTGCCCCAAAGGTAGCTATTTTTTATCCACCATCTCAACCATATAAAAAATTAAAATAAAAACCCGCCGTGTTAAAGGTTAATCCCAAGGGCTTAATTTGAAAAATGGGATTGGAAGTGATATATACATTGTTTCTATTTTTCATATTTCGGGTACGGTGGGGATGGGATGTGCAATTTGCAAGGAATGGGATGCGCTAGGCGAAATTACTAAACTGCCCTCGCCATTTTGACGCTTCTATCTCGCCCACCGGCCACCGCTGCCGTCTCCATCCATCCCGCGAGGCGCCGCCGCCGACTCCGCCTCCGCCTCCGCCTCCGGCGATCCCCATCCATCACGCGAGGCGCCGCCTCCGCCTCCGGCGACCCCCATCCATCACGCGACCGCCGCTTCGTCGGCATCCTCCCACCGCATCCATCCTGGTGAGTGAGCACATCCTCCCGCCACCGCAGCCCGCCTGCGCCGATCCCCATCCGTCGCTCGTTCTGCTCCTTCTGCCCGCATCCGTTACGCACACGGCACACCTCTCTACCCACGCACTTTCTGTCTTTCTTCTCCAAATTTGCGTTAGCCTCTAGCTTCTGTTCTAGAGATCTGCCCTCAACCTTAATACTAGTAGTAGTAACAGTTTGATGGTTCCCCATGTTAGATCCGCCACTGTAGAATTTTCATCGTTTTATTTTTTTGCTGCTCAGAAGAAGATCATCGTCAAAACATGTCGCTCATTTCGAAGCTGCGGTTGATCACTGTGGATGTCACCGGTACTCTGCTTGCCTACAAAGGGCAGCTTGGTGATTACTACTGTATGGCAGCTAAGGCTGCTGGGAAGCCATGTCCTGACTACCAGCGAATGCATGAGGGCTTCAAGCTTGCATACACCGAGATGGCAAGGCAATACCCATGCTTTGGATTTGCAGCGAAGATGCCGAATATCGACTGGTGGAGGATGTGCGTCAAGGATTCTTTTGTTAAGGTGATGCCACTGTTTTGTAGGTCTGAAGCTTTTCAGGAACTAGTGATGTCTTTGTGTTCAGAGGCTAAGTGCTTCGGTTGCTTGATATGTGCTGTCTTGTAGGCTGGTTATGAGTATGACGAGGAGACATTTGAGAAGATTTTCAAACGGATTTACTCTTCTTTTGGCTCGTCTGCTCCGTACTCGGTATTCCCTGATGCGCAGCCCTTCATGAGGTGGCTTCGCGGGAAGGGGCTCACGGTTGGAATTGTCAGCAACGCAGAATACCGTTACAAAGACGTCATCTTGCCTGCTCTAGGACTGAACCAGGTTCGATATTCTCCGCATAACAAATTACACCTCATGCTCCTCTAATGTTATCATCTTCACAAGTAAATGTTGTGGTTCATGACTTCTCTTGATTTTTTTTTAACCAGGGCTCCGAGTGGGACTTTGGGGTGTTCTCTGGAATAGTTGGTGTGGAGAAGCCAGATCCAAGTATCTACAGGATTGCACTGGAAATGGCGGGCAAGGTCGCGCCAGAAGAGGCGCTTCACATAGGCGACAGCATGCGCAAGGACTACACCCCTGCACGGAGCATCGGAATGCACGCGCTGCTTCTGGACCGATTCAAGACCGCCGATGCTGAGAGCTGGAGGAAGTCTGGAGCAACTGTGCTCCCTGACCTGGTAGCTGCTCAGGAGTGGCTCAGCAAGAATCTCAAGGATGAGCCAGTAGCAGCTGAACAAAATGTCTGACCTTAGAAAATTCAGTTCCCCTGTCACTGAGCTGAATTCCCTCTTGTTTCCTAGTTATGAAACGAGGGAGGCAAAAGAAATGTGCCATTGATGTATTTGTATTGTACTGATGGAATAGGTTATGTGATGGTTCTTGGCTGCTGGATTATGTAAGCTGTTTGGTGTTGAACTGTTGATGCTGATTGCTGAATATGTCAAGCAAATCAGTGTGGCAGAGCATTGTTGTAGTCTCCCATGAACTGTGTTTCAGCGAAGAAAACTAGTTTTGTTTGGCATCTTCGCCTGTCTGAAGCAATAAAAGCAGGGCAATTTCAGTTCTGTTTGTCATTCTATTCCACACCTGTCTGAAAAAAAAGAACAAAAAAAAAAGCAAAGGCATTTGATTCTGCCGCTCGTGTTTGAGATAATGTGAGAGGTTTGCAGCATTTGATCATGGTAGACAAGCAAATCTGTTAAAAATTATTCAATCCCATATTCCCATTATCAGAAGACAGTTTGTTTGTTTTATTACTGAAGCATGCATATCAGCATGATGAATGAACCACTTAAGCCAATAACAGAACGGTTTAGGCATTCAGAATGATAGGATTCTATTCATCACAAAACAATCAGTACCGATTCTATTCATCACTGCTATATGCAGTTCCGAAATAACAAAAGAAACAATGAAACAAAACAGCGTGGTTCTTATGCTAAGATGTACATGAAGGTCTAGGTCAAACCAAAGACCTGATTACACTCCCTGACAATTTTCAGTATATCATCATTAAGTACATGATACATGTCACCGGATGAGCCATTTTTATGCGACAAGTGTTTTGGACGTCTTAACGGCCTCCAGGATGTCTGTTCCAGGACAAGTAGTTGTGATCACCCAATTTCCTGCAAAAATACCGCAGATAAATATAGTAGAACGACTTTCATATACCAAATACAGCATGTGGTTGTGTGTAAATACAGGTGCATATCAATGCAACATGAGTATGATACTAACTAGCTGTGCCCTGTGCTGCCTTAGTATTTTACCCTAACAAAATTTGCAACTAAAGAGATTCTTCTATAAAATCTCAGTCAGCAAAGGAACGAAAGTATGCATGTTCAATATGAACATTTTAGCTTTGTTTCTTTATTTTGATACAATGATACAACCCAGTACAGCAATGCCACATCACTCTTAATGGCACTAATAGTCGTAAGAATGATATGCACCAAAAAATGATCGACAGTAGACATGTTCTCAGAAAACATAATAATCCAGGAAATGAGCTTTTTGCATAACACCCATGTCATGAATGTAGCATTCCACAGCATATGCATCTACATAGTGAACTATAATGAGAAGGTTAACTGCATGGCCTACAAGCATATCAAGTATATAGCACATGCATTTCCATTTAATTGCAGGGAACATATGTTACCAACCTTGGTTTTATGAGGTATAGCAAGGTGAAAGCAAATGCCAAGAAAAAGCAGACCCCTCCGACTATAACATACGCAAATCCTAGAAAATCATTCTTCCCACCAAGCCAGGTTGCAGTAGAAAGGACCAGCTTTTTCTTGCCACCAAAGTTATATGTATTGTAGTTGTTACTCAGCTTCACAGTTATGGTATCATTCTTCTTGAGGTCAACATATATTCTCCCATACAACTTTCTGAATGTAGGAAGTGCCGCAGTCCGCATCCAAACGATAAGGTCCTCTTGCTCACTCAACTGTCACATAGAATGCGAACTGATATGAGTTACTCATAGAAATTCCAAGGCTAGGCAACTTTTTTATATATCTACGTGAATAAGAACTCAAATGAACTATAGTTGATATTAGCAGAAAATCAAGATGTTAAGCATATGTAATAAAATGCGTAACAGTTTGCCTCCAACTACATGCATGTGCAACAGCGTGATAGCAAAGATCAAGAGTTCACATACTGGGATTGCCGGATCAAGTGTTCCTCCACCTTTGAGCAAACCATTCTGAAAGTTGCTTGGATAGACATTTTTGCCAAATTTGTGCTCCCTATCACTTTTCCAAGAGATGTCCTTCTTGTCTACTGTCAAGTTCTCATTGCCACGAGTGAAGCTATATGTATCATTGAACAAACTCCAAGCAATCAGCCCACAAGGAACAATCGGTTTTCCATCTGCCGTGGTTTTCTCAGGTTCACAGGCAGATGTCTGGTTTGCCTTCGCAGCGTCCCTTAGCTGTCCATCATTTCGGCTCTTCACATATCTGAATTTGGAAAGAGTTATACATACTAGGTATCAAATGCATGTTATTGTTATCATAAGGCAAAAAAGTCATAGGTTTCATTGTTGCCAGATTGGTTAGGAAGGCTAAGTAATCAAATTCTTGATTGAAAACCTTGAATAGAATCATGTCATACCTCCTATGATTCTGGTAGAAATTATCAAGTTGATAGTATACAAAAATTGGCTGATTCATATCCTCTGTAATCTGGAGATAAAAACAAAACAGTTCCCATTTAGCCAACAAATTTTGATACAATGTCCACTTACAACCACATGCTAATTAAAGTTTTAAAAAAATGTCCCAGATATATTTAGCTGCAGTGTTGCTCCAACTATATACCCTAATCATTCAATATGAGGTAACTGCCAGAAAATTAAGCTCATTACTGTCAGAGTCCTTGTGCACTCTTTGGATATGTTTGGGTTTTGGATGTAAGCAAGCTTGTTATCAGTCATGTTGGCTGGCACGCATGCATCATCATACCGATCAACTATCTCAACAACCTGCAACAGTTTCAAACAGATAAATACAGAAACTTCCAGAACATGTCCTATTGTGTAAAAGATACAGAGCATACATTTTGTGCAGCTAGCAGCGAAACAACACCAACTGGTACGAAGATGACGCCGACAAGGAAAAACACCGATACAACCTAAGTAGCACAAAGCCAAAACATCAGTGAACGGCTCCGCACATATATTCATCTTTTATCCCCTAAAACTAGTAACACCCTAAATCTATTAATCCTTGGAAGTATGCAACAAGTAATTAAACTTACCCATTTTGGAGTTAGAATTGGTTTACAAGCCGGCAGCTCCTGCTGCGTGAACTTGGAATCTGCGCATGAAAAATTTACGGAGTAAGAATCAGCTCACAACCTGGAAACGCTAGTCAGATTCGCTTCCCCTAACACTTGATCGGCGTTTTCGACCTAAAATGTTCGTCTATGCAAAGAACAAACCAAACAATATTAGAATTGCGCACAGCTCAATTTAATCAAGGTTTCTCCTGGACTATTGAAACTAGCTATATAATCACTAGAGGTAAGTACACCCAACATAAATCATTACCTACCATACTAATCCAAAAAGAAAACATGCATGAGCTAGCATCCATCTCGAGAGCTGAGACCCCCCCTAAGCTAGCCAGATTACCACCACCTTTGCGGGGTGAAATTGCGAAAAGAACCCAAGCTACTAACTACTACATGGACTTCGCTCTCAGCAACAGCTCTGCTCATCGCATCCTGATCTTGCACTAAGGCTAGACGAGACAAGAAGCAAGCAAAGAAGAGCAAAGAGAGAGAGAGATCTCGCGCGCTCACACTTGGGCATCTTGGTGTTCCTCCTGGCCGCGCCGCCACCGCCGCCGCCATCCCCGTCGACCCCGGATCCGCCGTTGCTCGTGCTCCCGCCCGCCGCGTGGTTGTTCATCGCGCCAAGCCGCAGCCACCACCACCCACCACCTCCTCGACCCCACGACCAAGAAACCTCAAGAACCGGGCCCCCGGAGCCCGAGGCCCGGGCAGGCGGGCCTCCCTCGAGGCTAGCTTGCCGCGATCTTGGAGCTTGCTAGGATTGCAAGCAAGGAAGGGGAGGATTTGACCTGTGGAGAGAGGGGAGGGAGGAGGAAGACGAAGAGAGGAAAGGAAGGGAGGCTTTGCTGTGGTGGTTGGCTTGGGAATTGGGAGTTGGGATTAATTTTTTTTTCATATGGTCAAAACAGGTTTTATTTTCACTGTCTTTGTTCTAGAATATTTTTTTCTTTTCTTTTTTAAGGACTTTTCTTATAAAGGTTTAGGCCCTGTTTGCAACTGATAAATATGAGGATTAAGAAAGTATACGCAAAAACGAAAAAAAATAATAACATATGATTATTGAGTTTTGATTATTATAAATTTAGAAGATGAGTTGATTTGATATTGTAGAGCAACTTAATCAGAAAATAAAAGGCCTAATACTAATATATAGTTTGTTTTTCTTTTTTTTAGAGATTTTTTCACAGCTATCAGTTAGATCTATTTTGTTCCTTTTCAAGCACTTTTCTTCCCATGTTTAGTACTAATGGGTTTTTTTTAAAAAAAATCTTTGAGATTTTTCGTAGCTACTATACTCATATTTACGTAGTTGCTAAAAAGTTTTATGATAATATGTTAATACCTCCTCTTAGAATAAAAGAGGTTTTAGAGTTTGACACGATTGTTAAGAAATTAGGTAGAATTAAATAGAGAGATATTGTGATTGATTAAGAAGTTAAGTTAGGTGAAAAAAGTGAATGGTGGAAGAGTTGTTATTGGTTGAGAAGAGAATGTTGGTGGAGAAGTTATTGTATTTTAAAACAAATTTTAAGTGCTAGAAATAGTTATATTTTGGAACAGACTATACCTACCATAATAGCACATATAGTCCCTGTATTATGGAGAAAACGAGATAGAAGGACAGTCTGTACTCTGACAAAGCAAGATTATGTGTTACAAACTATGGCAGAAATAGTGATACGGAAGTATCATTTCAAACAAATCTGCACATGTGATTTTAGTCAGCACAACAAAAATATGAAAGGTACTCAAAGTTCACCTTAGACTAATCTGGCCCTTATGACGAACTCAATATACGGAACATTTTTGGTCATGCATGTGACACCTGGCAATAAGATATTGGTGCTTTTGTGCTGCGCCTCTACCCTCTAGCCTTTCTAGAAGATGAACACCGTTAGTCGTTAATTAATTAATCTTCTACAGTTGTAGTTTGACTTGTTCATCACTCTCTTGCTGATAATTTATCATTATATATGGAATCAATGTTGGTCACTCATTTTCGTACTTACGGTAGAAAAATCAACGACCATAAATGATGTATCGTATACGTTATCTCACATGACCATGACCTATAGAACATTGACACTTAATTTCAAGTTAACAGTCATCGTTATCATCGCCGTTTAGGTTTGGGTCTCGTTGAAATTTGAAAATTCAAATGTCAAGGTCAAACAATGTCATCTTGGAAGACAAAATAAAATGCGATTAATTAGTTGCCCTCTTGTGCATCCTGTCCGTCCAATGCCATTTTCCGGCCATCCATCAGGTAGGAGAATATTGCGTTGACGTTGGGAAGTCTTTGGTGGGCCCCGGCTGCAGGCCGCGCTGTATTGGGCTGATAGTGGGCTCTAGTATGGGCCCTGATGGGCTGGATACGTCGTTTCAGCCTGATTCGTATTATAGCTAATTTTTATATATTTTTTACGAGGGATTGCAGTTTATAAAGGATGAGTTTCACCACCATCTCGAATAAATATTGATATTATAAGTTGATAATGGCACAATGCCTATTGGAGACTCTAGGATGAAAAATAAAAATAAAACAGAGAAAGAAAAACAAAAGAAACTCCGGTTGCGCCTAATTTTTAGCAAAATCGTTTGGTTATAGGTTATTACATTTTTGGACTCTGGGAGCAGTTAGCAGGTGCTGAGTCATATGCCTCTACAAATAAATTCGGATATCATATTATTAATTATGCCATTTTGGAACACCATCAAACAAGACAGTGTACATATACACACACACATATGCTTATTGAGTGATCATGCAAGAGGTTTATTACACCTCTTAATCATAAATTATGATACCCCATAGCCATAGAAGATGTTCCTCTAAATAAGTAATACCTACCTTCCTCCCAAAATATAGTTGCTATATTTTGAAGCGGAGGTAAGGCTATTATCCTCTGGATTTTTCACATATTGGTCCTTTTGAAAAACTTATTTCGTAAATAGACCCCTGAAAAAACTTATCCCAGAAATGGTCCTTTTTGGGGTGCCAGGGTGGCTGGCGCCGCGCCGTCCCCCTGCCGACGTGGCGGGGCGATGCTGAGGTGGCTAGGGGGAGCACGCCAAAGTGGCTGGCGCCGCCCTAGGAATGAGGGCGCCAGCATGACTGGCGCCCCCCCACCCCTCACCTCCATTCATGTTTCTCTGTATGGAGTTGCAACGATGTTATTTTTGTTTTATTTTTTCGGATGTTTTTTCACACTTAGGATCACGATACAACCAACCACCAAAAAAAATTTCAACTCGAACTACCACTTAGCTAAGTCTACCACTTAGTCTACTTTGCACCTTCACTAAAATTAGACCATAACTTCTTTAGTAAAACCTTTTGATCAGCATGTTAAACATAGGAGAGATCCTTTAGTAAATTAGACTATATGAAATTACTTACTTAATCTAATTCAAAATATAACCATATAAAATGATAGCCATAAGTTAAACAGTATAGAGATGCAATTTTTTATTTTTATTTCATTTTTTGATATTTTTTTCACACTTAGGAGAACATAGGAACCAACCATATAAAAAATAAACTCAAACGGACAAAATGTGACTTGTAGAATTTTCCAAAACTCACCGAAACGGACAAAATATGTCATTTATTGAAATAGGCGTAACTTTCTCATACGGACTCGGAATCAGGCAAATAATATATCCACGGACATCTACATAAAAAGTTACACCCGATTCTCCCTTGCTTTGCCAGGTTCGGCGATATTAAAACCTCCAAATTCCACTTGCAAGATTGTGTTTTTGAGGAGAGAAGTTTTTCGGTAGAGCTTTGAAAAATTCCACAGGCCACATATTTCGTCCGTTTGAGTTTATTTTTTATATGGTTGGTTATTGTAAGTTCCTAAGTGTGAAAAAATATCAAAAAAAAATAAAAATAAAAAAGTTGCACATCTCTCTCCTCTGCACTAGTTCGGAGAGAGAGGAGAGGAGAGAAAAAAATTCTACGGGTTACATATTACGTCCATTTGAGTTTATTTTTTCTATGTTTGGTTCTTATGTATCCCTAAGCGTGAAAAAAATATCAAAAACATAAAAGAAAAATAAAAAATTCGGGGGGGGGGGGTGGCGCCAGCCATTCTGGCGCGCTCTCCCTAGTCACCTCAGCATCGCCCCGCCACGTCGGCGGTTATGGGATAAGTTTTTTTAGGGGTCTATTTGCGAAATAAGTTTTTCACAAGAACCAAAATGTGAAAAATCCAGATTTATCCTCTCACTTCCTTCCTGGAGGTGAGATCTTCGCCTGCTCATTGGCGGCGGGCCACGTGGCACCAGATGCGAGGGCTTGGTGTGCTTTCTCCATCATGGACCGCATGTATTTCTCCTGGGCCTCAACCCTCATCTGGAGGTGCTTTTCTGCCTGCATGCAAAGAAATATATTCACTTTCTGGGTGTCCAAAGAAAATGCATATGCCAAATATAATACTCATGATGAGTTGAAAGATTATTGAAAAAAAAGTTGTGCTAGCACTAGCAGGGTAAACTTCCCAAGAATGTTCCTCTTGCAAGAGACATATCATTTAATTTTCAGATAGAACATGTGAGAATTTAATGGGGAACGTTCATGCATGTAAAGTTCAGAAGCAACATGCTATTCCTTCCGCAAATATCCTCTTTTTTATCAAATCCTAATAAAATTATACTACATTTTATATGCTCCGATCCTAATACATATATCTGCTACTTTTATAAATGGGAGGAGCAAATAATGAACTTAAAGGGGTACTAATTTATTTTGAGATAAATGGGAGGAGCAAATAATGAACTTAAAGGGGTACTAATTTCTTATGTGAACTAGTCATCAGTATGCAATGATGAATTTAAAAATACATATGCTCTCTCACCTCTTGTTGTTCTTGGCTCTGGGCCTTCTTATCTGCCCCATTCACATGCACGTTGCGGCTGTGAAGATCGACAGAACAGAAAATTAATTTTGAAAACATATGAACATGCATGGAGCTAGATCGATCAGAAAGTATAGACAAAAGAAAATTAATTTTGATTGTTTGGCTAAAAAGAGGGTGCATTTTGAATTAATGAACAACAAATTAATATAGCCATGGTAAATCAACTTACTCTGAATTCGTGCCTGAAGATGGCGCTGCATTCCATTGATTGTCCATTGCTGAAGTACTGGGAATTGAAATGGCGATGGATCGATCGAATGCACGAAGAAGATGATGAAATAATCAGTACTCTGACCGGTGTAATAAGAGATATATATAGGAGTACAGTGGCGCAGTTAAAGGGTTTGTCTATGGTAATATTCTAAAATCATCCCTAATTATCATCAGGTAATTAATTAGCATGATCAGAGGAGCCACATATATGTTAATTTGCATGCGCAGATCACGCTACTACCAAGGAAAACCGCTTGTAATAATACAAGGGACGAGGGCGGGTGCATTTCAGGAACAAATATTTCTTTCCTGAAACCAGAAATATTCCACCTTTCTAGTGGATTTCAGGAAAGAAATCGGGACCATATATAATTGCAAGTCCCATGTACTCAAGGGGATATGAAAACAGCCAGTTTTTTTATACAGCCAATATAATTGGGGTGCATGAAATGGGCTGATTCATACCCGCCGTTATCTTTACTATTGTACAACCTGCTCACCGCCCCTCCTCTTTATTGTTATTGGGCTTTTAAAAATCAAACATAATCGTTATTTTGGTTCTGTTTTATATTTTTTTAATATCGCGTCAACTGCCCCACCCTATCATGTTGCCTCTTCTATTTATTATTATTGGGATTTTAAAGGTCGAACACGATTCTTGTTGGGATTCCCCAACATGAATTAACATACACGTTTCTCAAACTCTTAACAATACGTGATTTTTGAAAAATTTGTACATATATGAATTTCTTATAGTAAATACTATTTAATTTAAATCTATTTCCTAACTTTATAATACTTCATTCATTTATACCTCGAATAATTAATCTTAACAGCTGCTGAAAAAAAAATAGAACAGTTGCTTGTGTCCCTGACCATATGATATGATCTGAATTCTGAATTGTACACTAGCACAAGCAGTGTGAAGTTCAGCAATTCCAGGGGCACTGTGTATAGACATTAGACTGTACATACATATGCAGCATTGCAGAAAGGAGGCGACGCAGAACAAACGAAGCTTCCACTCTCAGCAAGAAAAGGCTGCATGCATCATGCTATACAGGGCTCAGTCACTGATATAATTGGAGCAAAATTAATCCAAGCTAATTAACTGTGGATATATTTGAGCTAGCTACTTTAAATTAAGCCATTGCATCGTGATTCGGGAACAGTGCTTAATTGTGCTGTTATGCAGTGTTGGTCTTTCTCTCTCCCCTTCTCTCCCTTCTTTGCTTCTCTATCGGTGAGAGGAAGACAGAGCACCGGCGACGAGGGCCAGTCCCCTCCACCCGCCGCTCCGAGCTCCGCCGCCCCCTCCTCCCGCTGCCCCGAACTCTGTCCTCTGCTGCCCCGAGCTCCGCCACCCCCTCAGCCCTAAGCTCAGCTCACCACCGTCCCGAGCGCCGGTGGTTGCGGGCGCCCTTTGCTGCCGCCCACTCCGCCCGACATCGTCCCGAGCTCCGCCGCCCCCTTCGTCGCTCCTGCCCGCCGCCGTCCTCAAGGTGAGGAAGCGAGAAGAGTGAGGATTTTGGAGAGAGGTAGAGAGGTGAGGGGTAAAAGAGAGGGTGAGAGACTGACATGTGGGGCCCGCTGATTTAAAAAGAAAAAAATTGCTGACTGGATTGCCACGTAAACCAAAACCGTTTGTAAAGCTGCTGGGGGGATTCATCCAATATCGATAGTTGAGGGTGAAAATTGACTGGTTTTCAAGTTTAGGGGATAATTCGTACTCATCCAATATTTCAGGGGGGGTAATTTATACTTTTTCCTTTTAATAATCCATAGCAACAAACGAGTAATTTTGGCTAGTAGTTGATCGATAAAAGGAACGCCAATAATATATAACATTTTTAAGTGCTTGGGCTCATTAATAATCTTTTTAAATGCCTACCCCCAGGCCCCGAGTAATAATCATGAAAATTTCTAGAAATAATGTTAATATAATCTAGATGACATGCAAGTATATATATGTTTTTTTTTTTGCAATGAACGGGGATATATTACTCATACTCAGCACCCAACAGGTGAGAGATAAAATTACAAGTATCATCCGGCCGGTCAGAAAGCAGTTAAAGCCTCGCTACGCCCTTTATTAGCCAGGGCGTGGCTAACACTATTCTAGTTACGATGAATCTTCAGAATAACAATATCCCTATTCCCAGCCATGAGGTTTCTTATCTCCCTAACAAGGAAAGCTAACTCCGAGCGCTCCTCCTCCTTTGACTGGATTAGTTGGATTGCCCGTAAGCAGTCAGTCTCCAGGATAATTGGCAGTAACGTCCATTAATTGGAGTGCCAGGATATATATATGTTGACTGTACGTAGTAGCTAGATACATCAGATACATGGATAGGGGAACTAACTAAAATCTAACAGCTAGGAACACTGCTGTATTTTCGGTATCTTAGGTACGTTCTTTTTTCTCCACTTGTAAATCCACCTTTCTAGAATTTCATGAAACGATCGATCAAGCACTTGCACTTAATTATATCCTTAAAATATTTACCCATGAGTAAAAACATGTTATCACATGCATGCATGCCGTACTGTGACACGACTCCAAATACATATATATAAGAAAACTTTCGTTAATGTTCAGACAAGCATGGATGAATTAAGACAACACAAAATTAAAATTTACAAACTTTAAGCCAAAATTAAGAATGTAGGCACGACTAATTATCTAGATCACCCTCCTCTCTCAAGAACTTAATTAATTGCATGCATGGATGCATCCTAATTAATTGAACGATGCATAATGCAATACTACTTTTGTATACTCTCCCAACTAATAACAAGACAGTTACATATGCTTATTCAGTGATCTTGCAAGATCAGTTCAGCCTGCTTGCTGGTTTCACCACAAAATTAAACATGCAGTTAATATAATTACCTCTTCAATTCATCATCAATTAGTTTACCCATAGGAGATGTTCCTAGCCTTGGCTCCAACAATTGGACTACTCATCCTCTCACTTCCTACAGGTAGCACTGTTTGCTGTGGAGGTGGTGATCTCATGTCAAGCTTAGAGCTCATCTGACCCTCAAACCCCTTACTGCCCATGGAGTCTCCTCCTGACATGGTGATGGCCTCCATCATCATCGTCGTCGTCGCCGGCGCCGCCATCTGGAGCTGATGATCGCCGGAGATCTTCGCCGGCTCGCCGCCGCCGTCGTCGGCGCCGGGCCACACCATTGGGCTCTTCCCAGTACTGGAGCTGTAATTGAATGCCAAGAAGGTATCAATTGATGGCCTGATCTCCATCTGCTCATGCTGCTGATGCAGGTGATCTAGATGGCTTCCTCCATATAACTGCAGATCATCTTGCAGAGAAGGGAAGCTCATGGAGCTGCCAATGTCAAGGACAGCTTGGCTGCCTAGAGATTTGTATCCTGCGTGCCACGTGGCGCAATCTCCTGAGGACGAGATGGCTTGGTATGCTTTCTCCAGGATGGTCTGCATGTATTTCCCCTGGGCCTCAACCCTCATCTGAAGGTGCTTTTGCACCTGCATGCAAAGTTAGTTATATTCACTTCTTTTGTGTCCAAAGAAAATGCATATATGCCAAACTCATGAGTGCCACAGATGAGTATAGGAAAAAAATAAAGTTGTGCTAGCTAGGTAAACTTCCCAAGAATGTTCTTGCATGGATGCATCTCATTTTCAGAACATGTGAAGGACAAACATTGACATATAAGCTGTCCACAAGCATGTAAACTTCCCAAGAACGTTCATGCATGCATGCAAAAGTTCAAAGGCAACATGTGAAGGAGCATATGCAGAATAAAGCAAAGCAAATTAATAAGTAATTTCTTGGGCTATTAAGTTCAGTATGTGATTAATTTGACACCATGCTGAATTACAGAAAATTAATTTGTTTCTGACAATGCTCTTAATTACCTCTAATTGTTCATGGAATCTTCTCTGAACTTCCATCTTCATCCTTAGTGCCTCATTCACATGCACGCTGCGGCTAACAATTCATAGAAATTTTGAATAATAAGATAGTTATTAAAAACCACATTTTGAATTAATGAACAACCTAATCTAGCTAGGGTACTCTATGAAAAAAAAATCAACTTACTCATTCATGCTTCTTCCCATGATGCCCGAAGAAGACGCTGCATTCCGTTGCATGTCCATTGCTGCAGTGGGAAAATGGACGAATATAAGTTTGAATATAATTCACCTTTTGATTATATTCAGAGAAAGTGTGAAATTAACTATTCTGAAAGAATCATGGTAAGTAAATTAAGCTGTTTAAATAGCTAGCTAGTACAAACGAAACAGAAATTCACTGCTAACATATATCAAGTCGGTAAACTTTAACAAGCGGAATTAAAGGAAGGAAAAACATGCATGTGCGAACAAACTAACAAGCTAACTAGCCAGCTAATTATAAGAACACAATTAGGAATGTAATATGCTATTTTAACAAGTAGATCGTGTGTTTACCATCCTTAACCGAGTGGTCGTTGAAATCCTTGTGCTGCTTCCCAAGTCTGAATTTCTGAAAAAACAACAATCTACAACACATGAGAGATCCAGAGATACAGAAGTCTGAATTTCTGAAAAACAACAATCTACAAAACATGAGAGAGAGAGAGAGAGAGAGCATAAGCTAACCCTAGTTCTAACCATGCTAGCTAGTGCAACTAGAAAACCATATATAGACATGGATCTATATATGTACTGCACACACACCTGAAGATGGCTCTTGAGATGGTAAAGTGTGAGTCCCTTGACTCCCATAACCCTCATGATCGTCTTTGGAGTCGCCTCTACAATTGATCAAGAGTTTGATCATGAAACATACAAGTAATTTACAATTGATCAAGAGTTTGATCATGAAACATACAAGTAATTAATTAAGAAGAACCGAACTCGAACCAAATAAAATCAAATCAAATTCTCAGCATCAAGATCAGTCATGTATAGAGCGTAGCTACGTACTGTCCGGGCCTCCGAGCTGGGTGACGGCGTCGACGAAGCGGTCATGGAGCTCGACGGTCCAGCGGAGGCGTGGCTTGGGGTCGGTGGTGAGGACGAGGCCGGAGTCACCCTGGACGCACAACGGCGGCCGATCATTCGAGCTCGCCGCCGCCGCGGCGCCGCCGACGCCGACGCCGCCACTGAGCTGCTGCTGCTTCTTGGAGGAGGAAGGAGAAGGAGAAGGAGAAGAAGAAGGGAACATTCTATTCTCCTAGCTAGCTTTCCTCCTCCTCTTAAGAACCTCTCTCTCTCTCTAGACTCACTAGATCTCCTCCCTCTCTCTCTCTCTCTGTTACAGATTTGGAAGAGATTCAAGAACAAAGGAATAGGGTTCGATCCTCTCGCGGCACGCGGAACGAGGAGGGGAGGGGGAGGAGGAGAGAAAGGACTACGGTGTTGGTAGAGAAGCTGTACTGCTGCTACGGCGACGACCACATCACTTGATCTCTCTTAGCTTCTTTTCTTGATGATATGTTCTCATCTCTCTCTCTCTCTACACCTCTCTTTGTTGCTTTAGGTGCTTTGTTTCTCTCTCTTTCTCCTTTCTCTCTCTAGGTCTCGGCGTAGAAAGCGCGCGCACCGGGTGATATTCTATCCGGGGGGGAAAGCGGCCACCGCCAACTGCTAGCTAGCTCGAAGCCTCGCCGGTCTCCTTGTCCTGCCGCCTCGCTTTGTAACAGAGGTGAGGAGAGAGACCTTGAATTATATTACTCCCTCCGTATCGTTAATAAAAAGTCAACGGCGTCATATATTAAAATACGGAGAAAGTATTTGTTAGTACTACCTCCTTGTACAAATGTATTTTTGAGCTAACCAACGTCAAAGAAAAAAAATGAAGGGAGTAATAATTAAGCTTTTTTTACTAGCTAGCTAGTATAGTTTTTAAGTCATAATTAATCAGCTTTGACCTTAAATGTTTGTGTACTAATGAAACATAAAAACTCCTATATGACGCTTAATATATATATATATTAACAATTATTATGCTGCGTTCGGCAGCAACACAAGGAGAGGAAAACTTTTATTTATTTTTTTTAAAAAAAAGGAAGTCTCACCATGTTTTTTAAAAACAAAGAGAAGAAACTGTTGTGTTTTTATTAAGAAAAATCTATAGAAAAATTGTTTCAAAAGTCATATTTATCTGTTTTTCAGTTAGAAATAATTAATACGTAATTAATTAATCATACGCTAATGACTCACTATTTTTTTCTTAATATTCTCTTTTTTTCTCCTCAAACACACCCTCAGAGCGCCGGTGCATATATACGTATCCTCGAAAATATTAAATTAGTTTTTCCTGCATTTATTAAGTTTTTTTAAAAAAATCAAACAATATTTGTTACCATAGGGTGTATAACTTATAAAGATTGTTAGATAAGTAAATCATATATTGTTGAATTCTCGATTCTAGCAGGTATACTTCACCCAATTTGCAAAGGTTTATCCATTAATAAGCAGGGGTGAAAACGGATCGAGTTCGGTCAGATCTCAACCTTTTCATATCCTAACCCACATTTTATAATCGGAATCGGGTCGGACAAGGATAGTGTCAAATACGGATACAAACTCGTATAATGTCGGGCAAAAATATGGAACAAATACGTACCAAAATAGATACACACACTATTGGTTACGAATATTTATTCGGATATCAAGTCGAAGCAACAACCTTATATATCACATAGACAATAACCATTTAACAATTCCATATATCCATAATACAATTATATTAGGCCATTAGGAACTTAGGAAATAAATAGGGTATAATACATCATAGCAGAACCAATACATAGTACCAAAAAATGCCTCACAAAAACATAATATAGGTAATATCCGTATAATTATCCGGGTAAAACCCGAATTTTTTACCGGATAATCCGTATCCATCGGATACTATATTTCCGAACCCGATCTTATATCCGCCAAAAAAGACATGTATTCGGACCTGATATCCGTGAAAAGTCTCGGGTACCCGAATTTGTCCCGAAATAATGTGGCCGGGCAGGAGGGCGGGAAATACCCGCCCCATTTTCACCCCTATTAATAAGAAGCATTATTAATTCCACATGCATTGTTCATCTATCAATATATATATTCTTATTGCTATGCTATGAGAAGGATTTTTTTACCTACTTAATTAATTACCAGGAGATACAACATACTCCACATTCTTATGTCCTCCGGTTACACGAATTAACACTAAAATTGTCGACCTAATTAAGCTGAATTATGCGCGCCAACAGAGAAGCTAGATTAGTGGAAACAAGAGATGACTTCGTCTTTTATCACTAGTGCATCCAATCATCATATCGTTATATATATGTGGGTCAAACTCTATAATATATATGCATATATCTAGACACATCATGCAATTAGTCATGGAAAAAGGAGTGTACTCAAAAAACACCATCATATCCAAATGATGGCTTGCAGATTGTGAGGGAATTAAAAAGACATGCATTTGCATTGAGCCCCGTGGGAATGGTTGGTTGCCCAAGTAGACATCACAACATATACACTGAAAAAAAAAACCCTAAAGTTTATATAGTGTGCATTGGGGACCAATCAACCACAACCAGTCAGGCAGCTTTAGTTTTTAG